>NC_048586.1:37975229-38200229 GCF_013265735.2 Oncorhynchus mykiss | reverse complement strand
GTTTTGTAGGTCAAACCGTTCAGATGCTACAGAAGACCAATATTTGGGATGTCTTATGGTCTGACAAACACCTCTCTAGCTCTGCCACCTTTCACCACAGATGCAGGAGGGCGACATCGGAGGATGCAGTGGATTCAATAAACTAATAAGTTTCATATCTTAAACTGACGGATGTTGTTGGGACTTCTTAGTATTATGCTAATTAGATGTCCATTGTTAAAAAGGAACAGACAATTGATAGATTGATGACTGGAACGAACTGCAAAAGTCACTGAAGCTGGTGACTCATTTCTCTCCCTCACTAACTTTAAGCACCAGCTGTCAGAGCAGCTCACAGATCACTGCACCTGTGCATAGCCCATCTGTACACAGCCCATCCAGCTACCTCCTCCCCATACTGTTATTTATTTTGCTCCTTTGCACCCCAGTATCTCATCTTGCACATTCATCTTCTGCACATCTATCACTCCAGTGTTTAATTGCTATCTGAAACTGGAAACACTTATCTCCCTCACTAGCTTTAAGCACCAACTGTCAGAGCAGCTCACAGATTACAGATTACTGCACCTGTACATAGCCTACCTATAATTTAGCCCAAACAACTACCTCTTTCCCTACTGTATTTATTTATTTTGCTCCTTTGCACCCCATTATTTTTCTACTTTGCACATTCTTCCACTGCAAATCAACCATTCCAGTGTTTTACTTGCTATATTGTATTTACTTTGCCACCATGGCCTTTTTTTTTGCCTTTACCTCCCTTATCTCACCTAATTTGCTCACATCGTATATAGACTTGTTTATACTGTATTATTGACTGTATGTTTGTTTTACTCCATGTGTAACTCTGTGTCGTTGTATGTGTCGAACTGCTTTGCTTTATCTTGGCCAGGTTGCAATTGTAAATGAGAACTTGTTCTCAACTGGCCTACCTGGTTAAATAAAGGTGTTCTCAACTGGCCTACCTGGTTAAATAAAGGTGTTCTCAACTGGCCTACCTGGTTAAATAAAGGTGTTCTCAACTGGCCTACCTGGTTAAATAAAGGTGAAATAAATAAATAAAACATGGTGGAAACTCCCTCTAGCCCCACATTACACCAATCAGATGACTGGAAATCCATGAAGGGAAGTGAGCCAGTCCATACTACATGGAAGAGAGGGACTTCTTCGCAACGCTGCAAGTGTGTGAGAAATCGAATTAACCTTTGACCCCGCTCACCTGTGCATCCTCCCGCAAGTCCGTGGCCTCCTTGAGAGGGGCGCTAGCGGGACGGAACGTATCATCCAGAGCTTTAATACCCGTGTTCCGTAGGGTCACGTACTCTCGCCCCCGCCGTACCCCTCTCCGCACAGACAGACCCCTCCTCTGAGCCTTGCCCCCCCCTCGCCGATTGGTCACGGCCACATGGATGAATAGGCTGGCGTGGGGCAAGGGGTCTCCCACCAGACCCAGCAGGGGCACGTTGCGGTAGCCCGGCTGAAGGCACTCGAAGGCCACGCTGTACTGGCCAATGAAGTCGTCTCCGATGTAGTCATCGTCCAATACCACGAAGCGGAGGAGCGCCAACTCCGGCATATTCACCTGGGAAGGACAGACGGCAACCAATCATGAGCACAGGTGCAGCAACAGACACATTTCCAGGATTGTTACCCAATACTGTTGGAGGGTGATGTCTCTTCATTCCCCCGGGCCACATCATATTATCCATGACATCGACATTCAGTATATTTGTACATTCAATATCACACATAGGTACATATTCAGGTATGCACATGTACTCACGCTCACACATTATTAACCTGGGTGGCATCAGTACAAACAGTATTAATCAGACAAATGAAATTCATTGGAATAAAACCACCATGAACATGGTGAGGAATATATTAACTAGAACACCCACTGGCAGTAGCAGGACTTATGGCTGTGTTAGTGTGGCTATACATATTCATTGTGAGAGGAGACACAGACAGCAGATCATTATGACGCATAAACATCCAATAAAACACACCCACACACAGAAACACACACACACAGAAACACACACACACAGAAACACACACACACAGAAACACACACACACACAGAAACACACACACACAGAAACACACACACACAGAAACACACACACACAGAAACACACACACACAGAAACACACACACACACACACACACACACACACACACACACACACACACTTACTGGTCCGCCATTCGTTTCTGGGCTCTCAGTGTGATGAATGTGTTTCGACACACAACGACTACATGTCCTCTACCCAGACCTGCCTGCTAACACCTCCATTCCTAGTTCCTGTATTACTGTTCGTCACATGACCTTAAATTGTATCAATTTGTTTTCCTCGGCTATTTACATTTTTCAATTATAAATCATTAGATTTTTCCATTGTGTTAAATGATGGTGTATTGATTGATTTCCAAGTTTTCAGTGTACATTTTTTCAAGATGAGAAGAGAATCGTCCAGCCCATCTTGTATCTCACTACACCCCCATATGCCTCGTCTTGGATTATGCAGACAGACGAATTAAAAGTAAGTTTACATTGTAATACTTCTGACAGACAACTTTCTATCTCCGCCTATAACTTTTGGACATCATAGCATTCAAAGAAGGCAGGGATTGTTGAGTCATTGTTAGTTTTACACTTATGACATGACTCTGCCAATGCGCTGTAGAATTTGTGAATTTTGTCTCGTGTTTAATAAATTCTATACATTAATTTATTCTGGATTAAGTGTACATTTTCGTTAAGTGTAGAATTTGTGAATTTTGTCTCGTGTTTAATAAATTCTTATACATTAATTTATTGTGGATGAAGAGTACATGTTTGTTAACTGTAATTTCCTAAGTTATATTCCAACATTTCCTCCATCTTGTGCCAACATCAGTTCTTTTTAAGTTTTGGTTCCAATAGTTTATACAGCTCAGTCTGTGTTAGTGTAGATTTTAACATTTTAGCATGGAGCTCCATCAATCTAACAGGGATGTACAGATGTAGGATCTTCATTTGACCACCCTGTTGCAGGATACATTTCCAGGACATTTACAAAAGTGTAGTGTATTTGAGGTTTAAAAGTGGCATGAAGAGGGGAGTCTAAACAGCATCCCCCTCTCTGTGTGTGTGTGTGTGTGTGTTCCCGGAGAGGACCCATGTGTCTCTGCCTCGTGAGTGTGTGTCTGTAGAGTCACGCCTCATTACCTTCTAGTCGCCCACCAAGCCTTAGGTTACTGGCCACAGGGATAATGAGCTAAACAGAGCTTAACCACTGGCTTTGGTTTCTTTCTTAGTTGTTAAAGTTTGTACAATACTTTGTAGTTCATGTTTTGTTTTTAGTCTTTGTTATTCTCATAACATAAGACCATTGTTCTTAACATATTGTTATTATCTGCAATACAACCTGATTAGCGTGCCACACCATTGGTCAATACTACCGTAGTATCCAACTGTTCTCTCTCCATTCCCACATTTGACATCATGACGACATGGGTAGTGTTGTATAATCCCTGACCATCTGTCTTCATAACTAAATCTCCCACAAGGGCTCAGGGGAATCACAATGGCTCTGTCTGTCTGTCTGTCGCTATGGGAATGGAATGAGAGCTCTGTCTGTCTGTCGCTATGGGAATGGAATGAGAGCTCTGTCTGTCGCTATGGGAATGGAATGGCTCTGTCTGTCTGTTGCTATGGGAACGGAATGAGAGCTCTGTCTGTCTGTCGCTATGGGAATGGAATGAGAGCTCTGTCTGTCGCTATGGGAATGGAATGGCTCGGTCTGTCAGTCGTTATGGGAATGGAATGAAAGCTCTGTCTGTCTGTTGTTATGGGAATGGAATGAGAGCTCTGTCTGTCGCTATGGGAATGGAATGGCTCGGTCTGTCAGTCGTTATGGGAATGGAATGAAAGCTCTGTCTGTCTGTTGTTATGGGAATGGAATGAGAGCTCTGTCTGTCGCTATGGGAAGGGAATGGCTCTGTCTGTCGCTATGGGGAATGGAATGAGAGCTGTGTCTGTCTGTCGCTATGGGAATGGAATGGCTCTGTCTGTCGCTATGGGAATGGAATGGCTCTGTCTGTCGTTATGGGAATGGAATGTTTCTGTCTGTCTGTCGCTATGGGAATGGAATGAGAGCTCTGTCTGTCGCTATGGGAATGGAATGGCTCTGTCTGTCGCTATGGGAATGGAATGACTGTCTGTCTGTCGCTATGGGAATGGAATGGCTTTGTCGGTCTGTCGCTATGGGAATGGAATGGCTTTGTCGGTCTGTCGCTATGGGAATGGAATGAGAGCTCTGTGTCTGTCGCTATGGGAATGGATTGAGAGCTCTGTGTCTGTCGCTATGGGAATGGATTGAGAGCTGTCTGTCTGTCACTATGGGAATGGATTGAGAGCTGTCTGTTGCTATGGGAATAGAATGGCTTTGTCTGTCTGTTGCTATGGGAATGGAATGAGAGTTCTGTCTGTCGCTATGGGAATGGAATGAGAGCTCTGTCTGTCGCTATGGGAATGGAATGAGAGCTCTGTCTGTCGCTACGGGAATGGATTGAGAGCTGTCTGTCTGTCACTATGGGAATGGATTGAGAGCTGTCTGTTGCTATGGGAATGGAATGAGAGCTCTGTCTGTCGCTATGGAAATGGAATGAGAGCTCTGTCTGTCGCTATGGGAAAGGAATGAGAGCTCTGTCTGTCGCTATGGGAATGGAATGAGAGCTCTGTCTGTCGCTATGGGAATGGAATGAGAGCTCTCTGTCTGTCGCTACGGGAATGGAATGAGAGCTCTGAAGGGAATAGTCCATGTGATGGATGAATAGTGGAAAGGCTCTTTACAAATAAAACGTATTGTTGTGTATCCTTATGAAATGGATGTTTGCGTTATGTGTTGTCATTATTATCAGGGACAAACACATAGTCTGTCCAGAGTTAGCAGGCAAAACTGGTTGAAATGACTGTCAGTTGGTGATCGTAATGACATCATTTCACTGTCCACTGGAACTGCATTAGATGTTCAAGTGTAAGAACACTCAGGTTGTGTGTGTGGACCGTGCTCTTAGTCTGAGGATATGTTGGTGAAATCTCAGGTGTATGTGTTGTCTACATTACCGATCTCTCACCTGAAACTCAAAAGTCTCATCAAACAGTGGGTCATCCTGGTTCTGTGCTGCAGTCCTGGTCCGTTGCTCAGCGCAGTCCGCCGGTACCCCATGCAGCTCCAGAACCACGTAGGGATCTATAACCTCTCCTTTAGCCCCGGCGCCCTGCGGCTTGGGCAGGCTGTGAGCGCTGATCACCTTCACCCTGAGGGTCTGAGGGGGAACGCCAGGCACACAGCCCTGGGTCACAGCACTGAAGTAGGACACCTCATCTCTCATGACCCCTGGCCGCAGCACGAAGCCACAGCCCCCGTTCTGGGTGAACCGGCCTCTGTGGAGGTCCAGCATGGCCCCGGGGGTCTGCTGGTTGAGGGCCACTAGCTGGACCCCGCCCTTCCAGTAGCCCTGGGGGTTGGGGTTGGAGGAGTCCAGGCGGACGGAGCTTGGCCGAACACGGCTCAGGGTGCGCTTGGTGAAGCTTACTAATTCCTCTGGGCTCTCACTGGCCAGCCGTCCCGCTTCTCCCTCCCCCAGGGAGCACAGTGTCCAATAGGGCGACTCAGGGGGAAAGGGCGTGCCCGGGGTGGAGGGGGTGCTGGGCGGGGAGTGCTGCTGTCCTTGTTTCCTTGTTTCTCGGTGGTTGTAGAAGCTACGGCTTCCGGTTCTAGCCACGCCCACAAGATCTGATAGCTCATGTCGGAGGCGGAGTCTCCTGGGCTGAGGGGGCGGGGGCACCACTAAAACCGCGCCCAGTTCCTCCTCCCCAGGTATGGTCATTTTCCGACCAGCCAAGGGCCCGCCTCCCCCTATCTCCTCGTCCTCCTCTGACACCTCTCCCTCAGACCCCTCCTCTTCGGGCGGTAGCTTCTTCCCCACCAGCAGCACTCGGCCCTTCAGCTGCTCTGGGGAGGGTAGGGTGGTGGCTCGCCCCCCCAGGCTGACCGGCAGGGCCTCAGGGGTGTAGAGACGTGTAGAGAACACTTTCCTCAGGTGCTGGGCCAAGGTACGCTGCTGGGAGGGAGAACAGCGCTGGCACAGGTAGAGCAGAAGTGGATAGGGCGAGGTCAGGAAGGCGTACTTATTGACCACCTCCAGGGCACTGCGGATGGTGACCGGGGCGTGGTGGTGATGATGGTGGTGGTGGTGGTGGTGGTGGGCATCAGGACCATAGTCCACCCCCAGGAGCGGCTCCCCCTCTGGGCCGTCTGTCACCCCCAGCTCTAGGCACCGACACCCGGCCTGGAGAGCCCTGGTCAGGCCCCCTAGATCAGCCCTCCCATGGACCTGGTCATCCAGGAGATAGGACCGATAGGAGGTACTGATGTAGTAGTGGGACAGGGGCAGGCTCATATCCTGACACACTGCCTGGTGCTCCACGTCAAACAGCTGGCACTCTGGGGACTGCAGGTAGCGGGAGAATCCATCCAGAGCCAGTAGACCTCTCTCTTTCCCAGGGCCGGAGGGCTCGAAGCGTCGGACCAGTTCCAGACAGCCCTCGGCCGTGGCCAGAGACAGGCCTTGCTCCGTCTCCAGGAAGAGACGGAGGTCCTGGGCGTCCAGACACTCGCGGTCCTTGGAGAGTTGGACCAACAGGAAGTAGACGTCTGGGCGAGTGCATAGCTCACAGAAGGCCTCCTGGAACTCCTTGCGCGTCACGTGAGACGTCAGCTTCTCCTTGCTCCTCTGGATCTCCTTGAACCTCAGGCGCACCTGGAGGGGGGAGGGGGTTTGGAGGGAAGGAGCGGGAAAAGGGAAGAAGGGATGAGACAGAGGAAGACAGAAGGATGAATGATGAGAGAAAGAGGAAATGCAGAGAGATGAGAAGAGCAGGTGTAGGAATTATTGAGCTAAATCATAGGGTGCCCATTATTCTACAATTAAATTAACTTAATTTAATTTCCTAACTGGAACGGATATGAAAGAAATCTACCTACCCTTCCATGCTACTATCCCCCTGACTAGAGCCCCTGGCCTACCCTTCCATGCTACTAGCCCCCTGACTAGAGCCCCTGGCCTACCCTTCCATGCTACTAGCCCCCTGACTAGAGCCCCTGGCCTACCCTTCCATGCTACTAGCCCTCTGAATAGAGCCCCTGGCCTACCCTTCCATGCTACTAGCCCCCTGACTAGTGCCCCTGGCCTACCCTTCCATGCTACTAGCCCCCTGAATAGAGACCCTGGCCTACCCTTCCATGCTACTATCCCCCTGACTAGTGCCCCTGGCCTGCCCTTCCATGCTACTAGCCCCCTGACTAGAGCCCCTGGCCTACCCTTCCATGCTACTATCCCCCTGACTAGTGCCCCTGGCCTACCCTTCCATGCTACTAGCCCCCTGAATAGAGCCCCTGGCCTACCCTTCCATGCTACTAGCCCCCTGACTAGAGCCCTTGGCCTACCCTTCCATGCTACTAGCCCCCTGACTAGTGCCCCTGGCCTACCCTTCCATGCTACTAGCCCCCTGACTAGAACCCCTGGCCTACCCTTCCATGCTACTAGCCCCCTGACTAGTGCCCCTGGCCTACCCTTCCATGCTACTAGCCCCCTGACTAGTGCCCCTGGCCTACCCTTCCATGCTACTAGCCCCCTGACTAGAGCCCCTGGCCTACCATTCCATGCTACTAGCCCCCTGACTTGTGCCCCTGGCCTACCCTTCCATGCTACTAGCCCCCTGACTAGTGCCCCTGGGCTACCCTTCCATGCCAAATAGCCCACCCAATTTACCTACCTCATCCCCATACTGTTTTTATTTATTTACTTTTCTGCTCTTTTGCACACCAGTATCTCTACCTGTACATGACCATCTGATAATTTATCACTCCAGTGTTAATCTGCTAAATTGTAATTATTCGCCTACCTCCTCATGCCTTTTTGCACACAATGTATATAGATTCTTTTTTTATTTTTTTCTACTGTGTTATTGACTCGTTTAGTGTTTACTCCATGTGTAACTCTGTGTTGTCTGTTCACACTGCTTTGCTTTATCTTGGCCAGGTCGCAGTTGTAAATGAGAACTTGTTCTCAACTAGCCTACCTGGTTAAATAAAGGTGAAATAAATAAAATAATAATAAGGAGAGTCTACAGGAGAGACTTGCACACACATGGGCATCTGTACTGATTTCACAGCGGGCTTCAAACCCAGTGCCTGAGCGTTGATTCAGACAGATTAGCTATGGAGCTGCAGTCCAGCATGAACACACACACACCTACATGCTCTCTCACACACACACACCCTCTCACACAAACACCTCTGATTGGCTGTATTTAGGCCTGTGTATCTCCAGCTGCTATCTGGTTTCCTACTGTTTATCCCAGAATATCTTCATCCTTGTAAAAATGTCCTGCGGCGTGATTCAGTTGACTATAATATTGCTCTGACGTTCTGTACTGTTAGGTCGTCAGCAGTCCTTGATATTTCCTGTCTGTATACATTATGAACACTGAGTACATCAAACAAGGACCACAATGGAAATAAGCTGTTAAGGTTTATGGTGATTTGTATGTGGAGGCGTCACCAGCTGGAGGACTATTATGAATGGATTTTACAAATAAATTAAATCAATCAATCAACATTAAGAACACCCTCATAATATTGAGTTGCACCCTGTTTTGCCCTCAGAATATCCTCTAATTCGTCGGGCTATGGATTCTACAATGTGTTGAAAGCGTTCCACAGGGACGCTGGCCCATGTTGACTCCAATGCTTCCCAGTTGTGTCAAGTTGACTGGATGTCCTTTGGGTGGTGGACCATTCTTCATACACACAGGAAACTGGTGAGCGTGAAAAACCCAGCAGCATTGCAGTTCATGACACAAACCGGTACGCCTGGCACCTACTACCCTTCCCTGCTCAAAGGCACTTAAATTGTTTGTGTGGTCCATTCACCCTCTGAATGGCACACATACACAATCCATGTTTCAATTGTCTCAAGGCTAAAAAATCTTGTCTCCTCCCCTTCATCTACATTGATTAAAGTGGATGTAACAAGTGACCTATAAATAAGGAATCATAGCTTTCACCTGGATTCACCTGGTCTGTCTATGTCATGGAAAGAGCAGGTGTTCTTAATGTTTTTTCCCCTACTCAGTATGTATATATACAGTTGAAGTATGAAGTTTACATATGCTTAGGTTGGAGTCATTAAAACTCGTTTTTCAACCACTCCACAAATGTATTGTTAACAAACTATAGTTTTTGTAAAGTCGGTTAGGACATCAAGTAATTTTTCCAACAATTGTTTACAGACAGATTATGACATTTAAAATTCACTGTATCACAATTCCAGTGGGTCAGAAGTTTACATACACTAAGTTGACTGTGCCTTTCAATTGCTTGGAAAATACCAGAAAATTATGTCATGGCTTTAGAAGCTTCTGATAGGCTAATTGACATTATTTGAGTCAATTGGAGGTGTACCTGTGGCTGTATTTCAAGGTCTACCTTCAAACTCAGTGCCTCTTTGTTTGACATCATGGGAAAATTAAAAGAAATCAGCCAAAACAAATTGTAGACCTCCACAAGCCTGGTTCATCCTTGGGAGCAAGATCCAAATGCCTGAAGGTGCCACGTTCATCTGTACAAACAATAGTACACAAGTATAATCAACATGGGACCCACGCAGCCGTCATACAGCTCAGGAAGAAGACGTGTTCTGTCTCCTAGAGGTGAAAGTACATTGGTGCGAAAAGTGCAAATCAATAACAGAACAACAGCAAAGGACCTTTTGAAGATGCTGGAGGAAATAGGTACAAAAGTATCTATATCCACAGTAAAACGAGTCCTATATCGACACAACCTGAAAGGCCGCTCAGCAAGGAAGAAGCCACTGCTCCAAAACCGCCATAAAAAAAGCCAGACTACGGTTTGCAACTGCACGTCGGGACAAAGATCGTACTTTTTGGAGAAATGTCCTCTGGTCTGATTAAACAAAAATAGAACTGTTTGGCCATAATGACCATCGTTATGTTTGGAGGAAAAAGGGTGAGGATTGCAAGCCGAAGAACACCATCCCAACCGTGAAGCACGGAGGTGGCAGCATCATGTTGTGGGGGTGCTATGCTGCAGGAGGGATTGGTGCACTTCACAGAATAGATGGCATCATGAGGAAGTAAAATTATATGGATATATTGAAGCAACATCTCAAGACATCAGTCATAAAGTTAAAGCTTGGTCGCAATTGGGTCTTCCAAATGGACAATGACCCCAAGCATACTTCCAAAGTTGTGGCAAAATGGCTTAAGGACAACACATTCAAAGTATTGGAGTGGCCATCAAAAATCCCTGACCTCAATTCTACAGAAAGGAGGCCTACAAACCTGACTCAGTTACACCAGCTCTGTCAGGAGGAATGGGCCAAAATTCACCCAACTTATTGTGGGAAGCTTGTGGGAGGCTACATGAAACGTTTGACCCAAGTTAAACAATTTAAATAATTTAAAGTCAATTCTACCAAATACTAATTGAGGGTATGTAAACTTCTGACCCACTGAGAATGTGATGAAAGAAATAAAAGCTGAAATAAATCATTCGCTCTACTATCATTCTGATATTTCACATTCTTAAAATAAAGTGGTGATCCTAACTGACCTAAAACAGGGAATTTTTACTAGGATTAAATGTCAGGAATTGTGAAAAACTGAGTTTAAATGTATTTGGCTACGTGTATGTATGTAAACTTCCGATTTCAACTGTATGTATGTCGCGCGCGCACACACACACACACACACACACACACACACACGGTCAAAAGTTTGGAGCCACTTAGAAATGTCCTTGTTTTCCATGAAAACATACATGAAATGAGTTGCAAAATGAATAGGAAATATAGTCAAGACGTTGACAAGGTTATAAATAATGATTTTTAATTGAAATAATAATTGTGTCCTTCAAACTCTGCTTTTCTTCATTTGCAGCAATTACAGACTTGTAAGAACTTTGGCATTCTAGTTGTCAATTTGTTGAGGTAATCTGAAGGGATTTCACCCCATGCTTCCTGAAGCAACTCCCACAAATTGGATTGGCTTGATGGGCACTTCTTACATACCATATGGTTAAGCTGCTCCCACAACAGCTCAATAGGGTTGAGATCCGGTGACTGTGCTGGCCACTCCATTATAGACAAAATACCAGCTGACTGCTTCTTCCCTAAATAGTTATTACCTAGTTTAGAGCTATGCTTCTGGGTCATTGTACTGTTGTAGGAGGAAATTGGCTCCAATTAAGCGCCATCCACAGGGTATCGCATGACGTTGCAAAATGGAGCGATAGCCTTCCTTCTTCAGGATCCCTTTTACCCTGTACAAATCTCCCACTTCACCTCCACCAAAGCATCCCCAGACCATCACATTGCCTCCACCATGCTTGACAGATTGCGTCAAGCACTCCTCCAGCATATTTTCATTTTTTCTGTGTCTCACAAATGTTCTTCTTTGTGAGCCGAACACCTCAAACTTAGATTCGTCTGTCTATAACACTTTTTTCCAATCTTCCTCTGTCCAGTGTATGTGATCTAAATCTTTTATTTTTATTGACCAGTCTGAGATCTGGCTTTTTCTTTGCAACTTTACCTAAAAGGCCAGCATCCCGGAGTCACCTCTTCACAGTTGACGTTGAGACTGGTGTTTTGCGGGTACTATTTAATGAAGCTGCCAGTTGAGGACTTGTGAGGCATCTAGACTAGACACTCTAATGTACTTGTCCTCTTGCTCAGTTGTGCACCGGGGCCTCCCACTCCTCTTTCTATTCTGGTTAGGGACAGTTTGCGCTGTTCTGTGAAGGGAGTAGTAGACAATGTTGTACGAGATCTTCAGTTTCTTGGCAATTTCTCACATGGAATAACCTTCATTTCTCAGAACAAGAATAGACTGACGAGTTTCAGAAGAAAGTTCTTTGTTTCTGGCCATTTTGAGCCTTTAATCGAACCCACTAATGCTGATGCTCCAGATAATCAACTATTCTAAAGAAGGACAGTTTTATTGCTTCTTTAATCAGTACAACAGTTTTCAGCTGTGCTAACACAACTGCAAAAGGGTTTTCTAATGATCAATTAGCCTTTTTGAAATGATAAACTTGGATTAGCTAACAACGTCCCATTGGAAAACAGGAGAGATGGTTGCTGATAATGGGCCTCTGTACGCCTATATAGATATTCATTTTTTTTTTTTTTATCTGCCGTTTCCAGCCTCAATAGTCATTTACAACATTAACAATGACTACACTGTATTTCTGATCAATTTCACGTTATTATAAATGGACACATTTTTTTTGCTTTTCTTTCAAAAACAAGAACATTTCTAAGTGACCCCAAACTTTTGAACGATAGTGTATACAGTACCAGTCAAACGTTTGGACACATCTACTCATTCAACGGTTTTGATTTATTTTTACTATTTTCTACATTTTCGTTTCTCATTGCTTATTTGAGCTGTTCTTGCCATAATATGGACTTGGTCTTTTACCAAATAGGGCTATGTTCTGTATACTGTACCACCCCTACCTTGTCACAACACAACTGATTGGCTCAAACACATGAGGAAGGAAAGAAATTCCACAAATGAACTTTTAACAAGGCACACCTGTTAATTGAAATACATTCCAGGTGACTACCTCATGAAGCTGGTTGAGAGAATGCCAAGAGCGTGGAAAGCTATCATCAAGGCAAGGATTGGCTACTTTGACGAATCTCAAATATAAAATATATTAACATAGCATGAGTCATTTTTATGATTACTACATGATTCCATATAGTTTTGACTGTCTTCACTATTATTCTACAATATAGAAAATAGTCAAAAATAAGAACAACCCTGGAATGAGAAGGTGTGTCCAAACCTTTGACTGGTACTGTATCTGTATGTGTATATTATATGCAGACTCAATCTGTACACCCACCATGCTACTAAGTATAAGTAAAGCTTACATAACTAGGTTGGATATCCGCCTAGAGCATGTTCCATTTTTACATTAGATATCCAGCTATGAAGACAATCATTTTTATAATTCAAGCTGTTATAGTAACTATTGCGATCATAAGTATCACGGACAATTTAATAAAAGAAACCGGGCCATAATTGATTGAATTGATAACGGAATTGATCTCAACTCTAATAATCTTCAAACCTTTTCTAGTCTGTCTAGTTTTACTCCAGTCTACCATTAACATATATACAGTATTAGTCTTTCTTCTAAGTCTACCCCAGTCCTCTTATTTAAGTTTCCTTGATGCCGGGACAGATGGTAAGACCGCTATGAAGACAATCCCCCCTCTAGTTTAACTGTAGTCCCGTCCCCTCACACAGACACACACCTTAGCTTCCTTGATCCCAGGATACAGCTTGCAGATGGTTGCCACGGCCGTATCCTCTGAGACGACCCCGTATCCATCTTCATCCACCTCGGCAAACTCTGCGGCCAGCCAATCCCTCCTCATCTTACTGCCGAGGCTACCCTCCCCTATGATGCTCCCCTCTCCCAGACCTCCTCCCCCACCTGCCCCCCCTCCATGCCCGATGACAGAGGGGTGGGACACCAGGTAACGCAGCCCCGTTACCCAGATGTTGGCCACGTCAGGGGAGAGAGCCACCAGGTCCAGAGACTAGGAAATACAAATCACATTAAATTAAACACATTTTTCCCCCCAGTAAAATAAGTCAAAAGTAAATCACCTTCACCTTTACCACATCTTGTTATGTTACAGCCTTATTCTAAAATTGATTACATCGTTTTTCCCCCATCATCAATCTACACACAATGCCCCATAATGAAAAAGCAAAAACAGGTTTTTAAATCAAATCAAATTGTATTTCTCACATGCGTCAAATACAACAGTGAAATGTTTACTTACGAGCCCCTAACCAACAGTGCAGTTTAAATAAATACAGATAAGAATAAGAGATAAAAGTGACAAGTAATTAAAGAGCAGCAGTAAAAAATAACAATATATACGGGGGGTACCGGTACAGAGTCAGTGTGTGGCGGCACCGGTTAGTTGAGGTAGTATGTACATGTAGGTAGAGTTATTAAAGTGACTATGCATAGATGACAACAGAGAGTGGCAGTGGTGTGGAGATGGGAGGGGGATTGAGGGGAGGGCAATGCAAATAGTCTGGGTAGCCATTTGACTAGATGTTCAGGAGTCTTATGGCTTGGGGGTAGAAGCTGTTCAGAAGCCTCTTGGACCTAGACTTGGCGCTCCAGTACCACTTGCCGTGCGGTAGCAGAGAGAACAGTGTATGACTAGGGTGGCTGGAGTCTGACAATTTGGTATAGAGGTCCTGGATGGCAGGAAGCTTGGCCCCAGTGATGTACTGGGCCGGTCGCCTAGTGAATGTTGACCTGTCTAAAGGTCTTACTCACATCAGCTGTGGAGAGCATTATCACACAGTCTCCCGGTACAGCTGGTGCTCTCATGCATGTTTCAGTGTAAGTATTCAGACACTTTACTCAGGACTTTGTTGAAGCACCTTTGGCAGCGATTGTACCCTCAAGTCTTCTTGGGTATGATGCTACAAGATTGGCACACCTGTATTTGGGGAGTTTCTCCCATTCTTCTCTGCAGATCCTCTCAAGCTCTGCCAGGTTGGATGGGCAGTGTTTACTGAGGAGTGGCTTCCGTCTGGCCATAAAGGCCTGCTGCAGAGATGGTTGTCCTTCTGGAAGGTTCTCCCATCTCCACAGGGGGAAAGGGGGTCTGAATACTTTCTGAATGCACTGTTTTTGCCTTTGCCTGAGTGCCAGTCTGTTTATGCTCCATTGCCAACTCCTTGGCATGACAATTCCAAAATAAGTTGGCAAGGCAGCCTAATCTGAACTGGCTACCTCTTACCTGGTAGTCATCCCCGTGGATGATAGAGAAGGCTGCCTCCTCAGCCAGATGTTCTGCAGCAGGTCCGTTATGCAGGAAGGTCTCAGTGCTCTTCCCCGTCCTCACCTCCCTGATAGTGGCCATGTCCAGGCGGGCGCGCTCCCCATCCTTCTTAGAGGGCTCCCAGCGCAGGCAGCTGAGGTCCTGGTCCAGGGTGTAGAAACGACTGTAGACCCGGGAGTTGGGACGCACCTTCTTCAGCTCACAGCCCCCCTGCATGAAGGCCAGGCAGTCGGCAGCACTGCTCACCTGGAGGCGACGGAAGAGGAAGGCCTTTATGAAATGCTTATATACTGCTTATGAATGTGTTATGAATGTGTTATGAATGTGTTATGACATGCTTATATACTGCTTATGAATGTGTTATGAATGTGTTATGAAATGCTTATATACTGCTTATGAATGTGTTATGAAATCCTTATTTAGGTACCCTTCAAATAAAGTGTTACCCATTTCATTTTTATTTACAGACAGAGATCTAAAACTGCTTAATAAAAAATAAAAAAGAGAAACTAAAAACAAACCTTCTTCTCTGAGGGGATGCTACTGAAGGACACAGTCTTCTTGCGCCCGCCGGCCACCTTGTGCACTGAAGGATCCTGGGTAAAAACACAGAGTGTGAGACAGGCAGACAAGTGTACTTATGATTTCTGCAGGTTATGTTTAGAATCTACTAAACAAACATTACAGGCAGGTATATCACAGCAACTGACATTTAAAAAAGAGTAGAGTGGATGTGGGGTGTGGAGCATAAATAATTTGTACCTATTGAGGTAGCTATGAAAGCCATCACTATTAAATCCTAGATACCATTGCCTACCGTTGTGCCCTTGAGCAAGGCACTTAACTCCCCACAACAGTGCGGCAGCCCCCCGCACCTCTCCAAAACCATTGTCTTTCAGAGGAGTTGGGATGAAAGCGGAAGTCAAATTTCAGTTGGACCTTGTGTGCAATTGACCAATAAGCTCATACGAAAGTGGCTCACCTTAAGTGTAAAACTAACATTATACACTGGGTGGTTGTGCCCTGAATTCTGATTGGCTGACAGCCATAATATATCAGACCGTATATCACAGGTATGACAAAACATTTATTTTTACTGCTCTAATTATGTTGGTAACCAGTTTATAATAGCAATAAGGCATATCGGGGGTATGTGGTGTATGGCCAACATACCACAGCTAAGGGTTGTGTCCAAGCACTCCACGTTGTGTTGTGAGTAAGACATCCCTTAGCCGTGGTATATTGGCCATATACCACACCCCCTCGGGCCTTATTGCTTAAATGACTCAACAATCCCTGCCTCCTGGGAATGCTATGATGTCCAAAAGTTATGGACGGAGTTAGAAAGTTGTCTGTCAGAAGTATTACAATGTAAATGTACTTCTAACACGTCTGTCTGCATAATCCAAGACGAGACATATGAGGGTGCAGTGAGATACAAGATGGGTTGGACGATACTTTTCTCCTCAATCATCTTGAAAAAACATATACTTTAAAACGGTAAGTCAACCAATCCTCCATCGTTAACACAATGGAAAGGTCAAATGCTTTGTTATCTAAATGTTAAAAGTGTGTGGGCGACGGAGAGGAACTAAATGGTGCAGTTTGAGGCCATGTGGCAGAGTGATGCTGGCGCTGGAGATGGGGGTGCTGGAGATGGGGGTGCTGGAGATGGGGGCGCTGGAGATGGGGGTGCTGGAGATGGGGGTGCTGGAGATGGGGGCGCTGGAGATGGGGGCGCTGGAGATGGGGGCGCTGGAGATGTTACAAAAATAAATATATTTTGTTTATTTGACCTTTATTTAACGAGGCAAGTCCGTTATTAAGAACAAATTCTTATTTACAATGACGGCCTACCCTGGACGACGCTGGGACAATTGTGCACTGCCTTATGGGACTCCCGATCACGCCCGGATGTGATACAGCCTGGATTTGAACCTCTTGCACTGAGATGCAGTGCCTTAGACCGCTGTGCCACTCAGGAGCCTGATAAAGACCCAGATGTGGGTCTGAGCAGGTGGGTCTGGGCAGGTGGGTCTGGGCAGGCGTGATGTTGCGGATGTTTGTGAGATGTGGTTGTTTGTATGTATGTTGTGTATTGTTTAATTTTTTTTATATAAAATCTTACAACAACAAAAAAGAAAGTGGCTCACCTTTCAGCCAGGTAAATTTCTATGGAATCCTTCAGAACTAATCTGCACCAGAGCAGGCCAACTATACTGAATGAAATGACTACGCTACGAGGAGTAGACAAATGAAAATTATTATAACGACTGATTATTTTTTTTAATTAATGAAAGAATGCATTTTAAACTTCACGCAATGTAACACTTTTGTATGACTTAATAGATGAATAAATATTGATAGGAGTGGGGGAAAAGGTGCTTGTGTATTGGTAAGCACACCAAATATGGCAGTAACGATAAGCACTCAAATAAAGATGGCACTTCTAACAGCCTGTCACACCATAGCCTGCTGAATTTGCAAGATAACTTTTCTTATTTCGGCACAAATGAAAATTTGGCACTAACTCGCCCATGGATTGATGTTTCAGCACTGTCTCAATGAAGAGTTGGGCGTTGGACTAGCACGCGCCGTCACAACCCTGCTACAGTTAGCGGCAGGCGGACCAGCATTATCCACCATCGTAGTACGGATGAAGCCTGAGCTGGAACGTGAAGCTAACTGAAGCTGGTTAGCTTTAGAAAACCCTGAGTAGATGGATCTAGCTTGCTTCGTAGCCCCCCCCCCCCCTCTGGCCTACCAATAGGACCAAAGGTTCAGGACGACAACAACCACTATGACATCATCTACTGCTGTACCCTAAAGTGGTTTTAACAATGGGAGTTTTTCCCTCTACCTCCTAGTATGGAGTTGGACTCAAGAGTACAGCTTTTGACTATCCCTTTACACTTGTGTGTATAAGGTAGTAGTTGTGGAATTGTTAGGTTAGATTACTCGTTGGTTATTACTGCATTGTCGGAACTAGAAGCACAAGCATTTCGCTACACTCGCATTAACATCTGCTAATAAAATTTGATTTGACTACCCACACACACCGAACCACACAGGGAAGTGTATGTGTCTGCATGTGTGCGCGTGACCGCGCTCTGTGTGTGTGTGTGTGTGTGTGTGTGTGTGTGACTTGACATCCATTGCCTGGCCAATAATACACAGTAGAGAAACCTGAGCTGCAGATTCTTCCCTAACAGAGAGACAGGGCTCCTTCCCTAACAGAGACCCAGACAGAGGGACATGCCACAGCAGCCCAGACCTGAGGAGAATGTTCTCATCCTTCTTCCCTAACAGAGACCCAGACAGAGAGACATGCCACAGCAGCCCAGACCTGAGGAGAATGTCCTCATCCTTCTTCCCTAACAGAGACCCAGACAGAGGGACATGCCACAGCAGCCCAGACCTGAGGAGAATGTCCTCATCCTTCTTCCCTAACAGAGACCCAGACCGAGGGACATGCCACAGCAGCCCAGACCTGAGGAGAATGTCCTCATCCTTCTTATTCTACAGAGGACCAGAGCCACGGCTAGCTGAGAGCTCAAACCTGGACAGAACCCTCTGGAACATCGGTCAGGCTATACTCCCATGTCAATTATACTTTCACCACTCAACTAAGACCAGACTGTGACCCCAGCTTAAAGGGATAGTTCAACCAAATAACAAAATGACATATTGGTTTCCTGCCCCTGTAAGCAGACACAGAGACTTTAGTGTAGTGTCCCTGGCACGGCTTCCACATCCTAACATTTTAGCATTCGTGGCACAAGTCATGATACCGATATTCAACATTTTCCCACATCCTGAGAGAGTTTGACCTAGTATCTACTGTCAATTCAATTCAATTCAAGGGGCTTTATTGGCATGGGAAACATGTGTTAACATTGCCAAAGCAAGTGAGGTAGATAATATACAAAAGTGAAATAAACAATAAAAATGAACAGTAAACATTACACATACAGAAGTTTCAAAACAATAAAGACATTACAAATGTCATATTATATATATATATATATATATATATATACACACACACAATGTTGTAACAATGTACAAATGGTTAAAGTACACAAGGGAAAATAAATAAGCATAAATATGGGTTGTATTTACAATGGTGTTTGTTCTTCACTGGTTGCCCTTTTCTTGTGGCAACAGGTCACACATCTTGCTGCTGTGATGGAACACTGTGATATTTCACCCAGTAGATATGGGAGTTTATCAACATTGATCTACTGTCTCCAATTATGTTCAACAAAATAGATTTTTAAGATGGAGGCTTTGACAATGTGCGGACAGACAGCGGACAGACAGCGGACAGACAGCGGACAGACAGCGGACAGACAGCCAGGCTTAGTATGAACCAGGTCAGCGGGTATTTAGGTGGACGGGGCAGGACAAGGCAAGACAGGGCGGGACTGTCCAGGGCACAGCTTTAACAGGAACAGCGGGTCCTGTGTCACAGTATATGGCATTAGTTCCCCCAGAGGGCACGGGAAAACAGGTCAACCCTCCCGCCGTGGTGACATACTGTATTATGTCCTCCTGGAAACCATGACAACAGGCCGTAAAGCTTTTAATGCACCAAGGTTCAGCCTCAAAGAGCATATATCACCTAGTGTTAATCCCCCAACCCTAAGCACTCTCTCTTTGTTTTAGTTGTTTTTCCTCTACATTATTGAGCTTCGGACATAATGGAGCACAGATGGAGAGATGGAAGAAACATAAGATGGAAACATAGATAGTGGGGCCAGAGAAAAAATAAGAAAGTGAGGGAAAAGAGAGAAGTGGCGAGGGGGGGTGAAAGAAGAACAGAGTCAATTCTAGAAAGGATAAGAGAGTGAGGGCAGAGGAAAATCACAGAGAAGAAGGAGAGGAAGTTGAATGAGAGGAGCGAGACATGAAAGAAAGTAGAGGAGATGATGGAGAGTAGTGGAGAGGAAGGAGAGGAGAGAGGAGAAGATAGCAAGAGGAGAGGATGGAGATAGTAGAGGCGAGGAAGAGGAGAGTAGAGGACGGAGAGAGTAGAGGATGGAGAGAGTAGAGGACAGAGAGAGTAGAGGACGGAGAGAGTAGAGGACAGAGAGTGTAGAGGACAGAGAGAGTAGAGGATGGAGACAGTAGAGGATGGATGGAGTAGAGGATGGAGAGAGGAGAGGAAGGAGAGAGTAGAGGATGGGGAGAGGACGGAGAGAGTAGAGGACGGGGAGAGGACGGAGAGAGTAGAGGACGGAGAGAGTAGAGCAAGGAGAGAATAGAGGAAGGAGAGAATAGAGGAGAGAGTAGAGGAAGGAGAGAGTAGAGGATAGAGAGAGAAGAGGATGGGGAGAGGAAGGAGAGAGTAGAGGATAGAGAGAGTAGAGGACGGACAGAGTAGAGGATGGAGAGAGTAGAAGATGGAGAGAGAAGAGGAAGGAGAGAGTAGAGGAAGGAGAGATGGAGAGAGTAGAGGAAGGAGAGAGTAGAGGATGGAGAGAGTAGAGGACAGAGAGAGTAGAAGATGGAGAGAGAAGAGCAAGGAGAGAGTAGAGGAAGGAGAGATGGAGAGAGTAGAGGAAGGAGAGAGTAGAGGATGGAGAGAGTAGAGGATGGAGAGGAGGAGAGGAAGGAGAGAGTAGAGGAAGGAGAGAAGAGAGAACGGAGAGAGGAGAAGACAGAGAGGAGGAGAGGAAGGAGAGAGTAGAGGAAGGAGAGAGTAGATGACGGAGAGAGTAGAGGACGGAGAGAGTAGAGGACGGAGAGAGTAGAGGACGGAGAGAGTAGAGGAAGGAGAGAGTAGGAGATGGAGAGAGAAGAGGAAGGAGAGAGTAGAGGACGGAGAGAGTAGAGGACGGAGAGAGTAGAGGAAGGAGAGAGTAGAGGACGGAGAGAGTAGAGGAAGGAGAGAGTAGGAGATGGAGAGAGAAGAGGAAGGAGAGAGCAGAGGACGGAGAGAAGGAGAGAGAAGAGGAAGGAGAGAGTAGAGGAAGGAGAGAGTAGAGGAAGGAGAGAGTAGAGGAAGGAGAGAGTGGAGGAAGGAGAGAGTAGAGGAAGGAGAGAGTAGAGGAAGGAGAGAGTAGAGGATGGGGAGAGGAAGGCGAGAGTAGAGGACATAGAGAGTAGAGGAAGGAGAGAGTAGAGGAAGGAGAGAGTAGAGGAAGGAGAGAGTAGAAGAAAGAGAGAGTAGAGGACAGAGAGAGTAGAGGATGGGGAGAGGATGGGGAGAGTAGAGGACAGAGAGAGTAGAGGACAGAGAGAGTAGAGGATGGGGAGAGGAAGGAGAGAGTAGAGGACGGAGAGAGTAGAGGACAGAGAGAGTAGAGGACAGAGAGAGTAGAGGACAGAGAGAGTAGAGGACAGAGAGAGTAGGAGGACAGAGAGGGTAGATGACAGAGAGAGTAGAGGAAAGAGAGAGTAGAGGACAGAGAGAGTAGAGGACAGAGAGAGTAGAAGAACGAGATAGTAGAGGACAGAGAGAGTAGAGGATGGGGACAGGAAGGAGAGAGTAGAGGAAGGAGAGAGTGGAGGAAGGAAAGAATAGAGGACAGAGAGAGTAGAGGACAGAGAGAGTAGAGGACAGAGAGAGTAGAGGATGGGGAGAGGAAGGAGAGAGTAGAGGAAGGAGAGAATAGAGGACAGAGAGAGTAGAGGAAGGAGAGAGAAGACTAGAGGAAGGAAAGAGTAGAGGAAGGAGAGAGTATATGACGGAGAGAGGAGAGGATGGAGAGAGTAGAGGATGGGGAGAGGAAGGAGAGAGTAGAGGATGGGGAGAGGAAGGAGAGAGTAGTGGATGGGGAGAGGAGAGGATGGAGAGAGGAGAGGACGGAGAGGAGGAGAGCAAGGAGAGAGGAGAGGACGGAGAGGAGGAGAGGAAGGAGAGAGAAGAGGAAGGAGAGAAGAGAGAACGGAGAGAGAAGACAGAGAGGAGGAGAGGAAGGAGAGAGTAGAGGAAGGAGAGAGTAGATGACGGAGAGAGTAGAGGACGGAGAGAGTAGAGGACGGAGAGAGTAGAGGACGGAGAGAGTAGAGGAAGGAGAGAGTAGGAGATGGAGAGAGAAGAGGAAGGAGAGAGTAGAGGACGGAGAGAGTAGAGGACGGAGAGAGTAGAGGAAGGAGAGAGTAGAGGACGGAGAGAGTAGAGGAAGGAGAGAGTAGGAGATGGAGAGAGAAGAGGAAGGAGAGAGCAGAGGACGGAGAGAAGGAGAGAGAAGAGGAAGGAGAGAGTAGAGGAAGGAGAGAGTAGAGGAAGGAGAGAGTAGAGGAAGGAGAGAGTGGAGGAAGGAGAGAGTAGAGGAAGGAGAGAGTAGAGGAAGGAGAGAGTAGAGGATGGGGAGAGGAAGGCGAGAGTAGAGGACATAGAGAGTAGAGGAAGGAGAGAGTAGAGGAAGGAGAGAGTAGAGGAAGGAGAGAGTAGAAGAAAGAGAGAGTAGAGGACAGAGAGAGTAGAGGATGGGGAGAGGATGGGGAGAGTAGAGGACAGAGAGAGTAGAGGACAGAGAGAGTAGAGGATGGGGAGAGGAAGGAGAGAGTAGAGGAAGGAGAGAGTAGAGGACAGAGAGAGTAGAGGACAGAGAGAGTAGAGGACAGAGAGAGTAGAGGACAGAGAGAGTAGGAGGACAGAGAGGGTAGATGACAGAGAGAGTAGAGGAAAGAGAGAGTAGAGGACAGAGAGAGTAGAGGACAGAGAGAGTAGAAGAACGAGATAGTAGAGGACAGAGAGAGTAGAGGATGGGGACAGGAAGGAGAGAGTAGAGGAAGGAGAGAGTGGAGGAAGGAAAGAATAGAGGACAGAGAGAGTAGAGGACAGAGAGAGTAGAGGACAGAGAGAGTAGAGGATGGGGAGAGGAAGGAGAGAGTAGAGGAAGGAGAGAATAGAGGACAGAGAGAGTAGAGGAAGGAGAGAGAAGACTAGAGGAAGGAAAGAGTAGAGGAAGGAGAGAGTAGATGACGGAGAGAGGAGAGGATGGAGAGAGTAGAGGATGGGGAGAGGAAGGAGAGAGTAGAGGATGGGGAGAGGAAGGAGAGAGTAGAGGATGGGGAGAGGAAGGAGAGAGTAGAGGACAGAGAGAGTAGAGGACGGAGAGAGGAGAGGACGGAGAGAGTAGAGGACGGAAAGAGTAGAGGACGGAGAGGAGGAGAGGAAGGAGAGAGTAGAGGATGGAGAGAGGAGAGGAAGGAGAGAGAAGAGTAGATGACGGAGAGAGTAGAGGACGGAGAGAGTAGAGGACGGAGAGAGTAGAAGATGGAGAGAGAAGAGGAAGGAGAGAGTAGAGGAAGGAGAGATGGAGAGACTCGAGGAAGGAGAGAGTAGAGGAAGGAGAGAGTAGAGGAAGGAGAGAGTAGAAGAAAGAGAGAGTAGAGGACAGAGAGCGTAGAGGATGGGGAGAGGATGGTGAGAGTAGAGGACAGAGAGAGTAGAGGACAGAGAGAGTAGAGGATGGGGAGAGGAAGGAGAGAGTAGAGGAAGGAGAGAGTAGAGGACAGAGAGAGTAGAGGACAAAGAGAGTAGAGGACAGAGAGAGTATAGGATGGGGAGAGGAAGGCGAGAGTAGAGGACAGAGAGAGTAGAGGACAGAGAGAGTAGAGGAAGGAGAGAGCAGAAGAAAGAGAGAGTAGAGGACAGAGAGAGTAGAGGATGGGGAGAGGAAGGAGAGAGTAGAGGAAGGAGAGAATAGAGGACAGAGAGAGTAGAGGAAGGAGAGAGAAGACTAGAGGAAGGAAAGAGTAGAGGAAGGAGAGAGTAGATGACGGAGAGAGGAGAGGATGGAGAGAGTAGAGGATGGGGAGAGGAAGGAGAGAGTAGAGGATGGGGAGAGGAAGGAGAGAGTAGTGGATGGGGAGAGGAGAGGATGGAGAGAGGAGAGGACGGAGAGGAGGAGAGCAAGGAGAGAGGAGAGGACGGAGAGGAGGAGAGGAAGGAGAGAGAAGAGGAAGGAGAGAGTAGATGACGGAGAGAGGAGAAGATGGAGCGAGGAGAGGATGGGGAGAGGAAGGAGAGAGTAGAGGACAGAGAGAGAGTAGAGGATGGAGAGAGGAGAGGACGGAGAGAGTAGAGGACGGAAAGAGTAGAGGACGGAGAGGAGGAGAGGAAGGAGAGAGTAGAGGATGGAGAGAGGAGAGGAAGGAGAGAGAAGAGTAGATGACGGAGAGAGTAGAGGACGGAGAGAGTAGAGGACGGAGAGAGAAGAGGAAGGAGAGAGTAGAGGAAGGAGAGATGGAGAGAGTCGAGGAAGGAGAGAGTAGAGGAAGGAGAGAGTAGAGGAAGGAGAGAGTCAAGGAAGGAGAGAGTAGAGAGTAGAGGAAGGAGAGAGTAGAGGAAGGAGAGAGTAGAGGAGAGAGTAGAGGACGGAGAGAGTAGAGGATGGAGAGAGTAGAGGATGGAGAGGAGAGGAAGGAGAGAGTAGAGGATAGAGAGAGTAAAGGATGGAGAGAGTAGAGGATTGAGAGAGTAGAGGAAGGAGAGAGTAGGGGAGAGAGTAGAGGAAGGAGAAAGTAGAGGAAGGAGAGAGTAGAGGAAGGAGAGAGTAGAGGATGGAGAGGAGGAGAGGAGGAGAGAGAAGAGTAGATGACGGAGAGAGTAGAGGACGGAGAGAGTAGAGGACGGAGAGAGTAGAGGAAGGAGAGAGTAGAGGATGGAGAGAGTAGAAGATGGAGAGAGAAGAGGAAGGAGAGAGTAGAGGAAGGAGAGATGGAGAGAGTCGAGGAAGGAGAGAGTAGAGGAAGGAGAGAGTAGAGGACAGAGAGAGTAGGAGGACAGAGAGGGTAGATGACAGAGAGAGTAGAGGAAAGAGAGAGTAGAGGACAGAGAGAGTAGAGGACAGAGAGAGTAGAAGAACGAGATAGTAGAGGACAGAGAGAGTAGAGGATGGGGACAGGAAGGAGAGATGGAGAGAGTCGAGGAAGGAGAGAGTAGAGGAAGGAGAGAGTAGAGGACAGAGAGAGTAGGAGGACAGAAAGGGTAGATGACAGAGAGAGTAGAGGAAAGAGAGAGTAGAGGACAGAGAGAGTAGAGGACAGAGAGAGTAGAAGAACGAGATAGTAGAGGACAGAGAGAGTAGAGGATGGGGACAGGAAGGAGAGAGTAGAGGAAGGAGAGAGTAGAGGACAGAGAGAGTATAGGATGGGGAGAGGAAGGCGAGAGTAGAGGACAGAGAGAGTAGAGGACAGAGAGTGTAGAGGAAGGAGAGAGCAGAAGAAAGAGAGAGTAGAGGACAGAGAGAGTAGAGGATGGGGAGAGGAAGGAGAGAGTAGAGGAAGGAGAGAATAGAGGACAGAGAGAGTAGAGGAAGGAGAGAGTAGAGGATGGAGAGAGTAGAAGATGGAGAGAGAAGAGGAAGGAGAGAGTAGAGGAAGGAGAGATGGAGAGAGTCGAGGAAGGAGAGAGTAGAGGAAGGAGAGAGTAGAGGAAGGAGAGAGTCGAGGAAGGAGAGAGTAGAGAGTAGAGGAAGGAGAGAGTAGAGGAAGGAGAGAGTAGAGGAGAGAGTAGAGGACGGAGAGAGTAGAGGATGGAGAGAGTAGAGGATGGAGAGAGGAGAGGAAGGAGAGAGTAGAGGATAGAGAGAGTAAAGGATGGAGAGAGTAGAGGATGGAGAGAGTAGAGGAAGGAGAGAGTAGGGGAGAGAGTAGAGGAAGGAGAAAGTAGAGGAAGGAGACAGTAGAGGAAGGAGAGAGTAGAGGATGGAGAGGAGGAGAGGAAGAAGAGAGTAGAGGAAGGAGAGAGTAGAGTAGAGGAGAGGACGGAGAGGAAGGAGAGAGAAGAGGAAGGAGAGAGTAGAGGAAGGAGAGAGGAGAGGAAGGAGAGAGAAGACTAGAGGAAGGAAAGAGTAGAGGAAGGAGAGAGTAGATGGCAGAGAGAGGAGAGGATGGAGAGAGTAGAGGATGGGGAGAGGAAGGAGAGAGTAAAGGACAGAGAGAGTAGAGGACGGAGAGAGTAGAGGACGGAGAGAGTATAGGATGGGGAGAGGAAGGAGAGAGTAGAGGACAGAGAGAGTAGAGGACAGAGAGAGTAGAGGACAGAGAGAGTAGAGGACAGAGAGAGTAGAGGACAGAGAGGAGGAGAGGAAGGAGCGAGGAGAGGACGGAGAGGAGGAGAGGAATGAGAGAGAAGAGTAGAGGAAGGAGAGAGTAGAAGATGGAGAGAGAAGAGGAAGGAGAGAGTAGAGGAAGGAGAGATGGAGAGAGTCGAGGAAGGAGAGAGTAGTTGAAGGAGAGAGTAGAGGAAGGAGAGAGTCGAGGAAGGAGAGAGTAGAGAGTAGAGGAAGGAGAGAGTAGAGAGTAGAGGAAGGAGAGAGTAGAGGAAGGAGAGAGTAGAGGAGAGAGTAGAGGATGGAGAGAGTAGAGGATGGAGAGAGGAGAGGAAGGAGAGAGTAGAGGAAGGAGAGAGTAGAGGATGGAGAGAGTAGAAGCCGGAGAGAGTAGAGGACAGAGAGAGTAGAGGAAGGAGAGAGTAGAGGAAGGAGAGAGTAGAGGAAGGAGAGAGTGGAGGAAGGAGAGAATAGAGGACAGAGAGAGTAGAGGACAGAGAGAGTAGAGGACAGAGAGAGTAGAGAATGGGGAGAGGAAGGCGAGAGTAGAGGAAGGAGAGAGGATGGAGAGAGTAGAGGATGGAGAGAGTAGAGGAAGGAGAGAGTAGAAGAAGGAAAGAGTAGAGGACAGAGAGCGTAGAGGAGAGAGTAGAGGACAGAGAGAGTAGAGGACGGGGAGAGGAAGGAGAGTAGAGGACAGAGAGAGTAGAGGACGGAGAGAGTAGAGGATGGGGGGAGGAAGGAGAGAGTAGAGGACAGAGAGAGTTTCTCTCTCTTGGAGGACCTGAGCCGTAGGACCATGCCTCAGGACTACCTGGCATGATGACTCCTTGCTGTCCCCAGTCCACCTGGCCGTGCTGCTGCTCCAGTTTCAACTGTTCTGCCTGGGGCTATGAAATCCTGACCTGTTCACCGGACGTGCTACCTGTCCCAGACCTATTATTTGACCATGCTGGTCATTTATGAACATTTGGGCCATGTTCTGTTATAATCTCCTCATGCCGCCATCCCTCATAGCCTGGTAGCCTCATAGCCTGGTTCCTCTCTAGGTTTCTTCCTAGGTTTTGGCCTTTCTAGGGAGTTTTTCCTAGCCAACGTGCTTCAACACCTGCATTGCTTGCTGTTTGGGGTTTTAGGCTGGGTTTCTGTACAGCACTTTGAGATATCAGCTGATGTACGAAGGGCTATATAAATACATTTGATTTGATTTGATTAGAGGAGAGAGTAGAGGAAGGAGAGAGTAGAGAGTAGTATGAGACAATACTACATTGTTTATTCACGCACATCAGAGATGCCATCATGGCCTCCAACCTCTCTCCATCCTCTCCTCTCCTCATCCTCTCCTATCCTCTCTCCATCCTCTCCGCATCCTCTCCTCTCTCCTTCCTCTCCTCTCCATCCTCTCCTCTCCTCATCCTCTCCTATCCTCTCTCCATCCTCTCCCCATCCTCTCCTCTCCTCTCTCCATCCTCTCCTCTCCTCTCTCCTCTCCTCTCCTCTCCTCATCCTCTCCTCTCCTCTCTCCATCCTCTCCTCTCTCCTTCCTTTCCTCTCCTCTCCCCATCCTCTCCTCTCCTCTCTCCATCCTCTCCTCTCCTCTCTACATCCTCTCCTCTCCTCATCCTCTCCTCTCTCCATCCTCTCCTCTCCTCTCCTCTCTCCATCCTCTCCTCTCCTCTCCTCTCTCCATCCTCTCCTGTCCTCTCTCCATCCTCTCCTCTCCTCTCTCCATCCTCTCCTCTCTCCATCTTCCCCTCTCCTCTCTCCATCCTCTCCTCTCCATCCTCTCCTCTCCTCTCTCCTCATCTTCTCCTCTCCTCTCTCCATCCTCTCCTCTCCTCTCTCCATCTTCTCCTCTCCTCTCCTCTCTCCATCTTCTCCTCTCTCCATCTTCTCCTCTCCTCTCTCCATCTTCTCCTCTCCTCTCCTCTCTCCATCTTCTCATCTCCATCCTCTCCCCATCCTATCCTCTCCTCTCTCCATCCTCTCCTCTGCTCTCTCCATCCTATCCTCTCCTCTCCTCTCTCCATCTTCTCCTCTCTCCATCTTCTCCTCTCCTCTCTCCATCTTCTCCTCTCCTCTCCTCTCTCCTCATCTTCTCCTCTCCTCTCTCCATCCTCTCCTCTCCTCTCTCCATCTTCTCCTCTCCTCTCCTCTCTCCATCTTCTCCTCTCTCCATCTTCTCCTCTCCTCTCTCCATCTTCTCCTCTCCTCTCCTCTCTCCATCTTCTCATCTCCATCCTCTCCCCATCCTATCCTCTCCTCTCTCCATCCTCTCCTCTGCTCTCTCCATCCTATCCTCTCCTCTCCTCTCTCCATCTTCTCCTCTCTCCTCTCCTCTCCTCTCCTCTCTCCATCCTCTCCTCTCCTCTCCTCTCTCCATCCTCTCCTCTCCTCTCCTCTCTCCATCCTCTCCTCTCCTCTCCTCTCTCCATCCTCTCCTCTCCTCTCTGCATCCTCTCCTCTCCTCTCTGCATCCTCTCCTCTCCTCTCTCCATCCTCTCCTCTCCTCTCTCCATCCTCTCCTCTCCTCTCTCCATCCTGTCCTCTCCTCTCTCCATCCTGTCCTCTACTTTCTTTCATCTTTCTCACTCCTCTCATTCAACTGCCATCTAGGACCTCTGTATACCAAGCAGAGTCAGAGGAAGGCCCTAAAAATTGTCCAAGACTCCAGCCACCCTAATCACAGACTGTTATCTCTGCTACCGCATGGCAAACGGTACCGGAGTGCCAAGTCTAGGTCCAAGAGGCTTCTAAACAGCTTCTACCTCAAAGCCATAAGACTCCTGAACAGCTAATCAAAGGGCTCTTTTACACTGCTGCTACTCTGTTTATAATCTATGCATAGTCACTTTAACTCTACCTACATGTACATATTACCTCAATACCGGTGCCCCGCACATTGACTCTGTACCGGTACCCCCTGTATATAGTCTCCACATTGACTCGGTACCGGTACCCCCTGTATATAGTCTCCACATTGACTCTGTACCGGTACCCCCTGTATATAGTCTCCACATTGACTCTGTACCGGTACCCCCTGTATATAGTCTCCACATTGACTCTGTACCGGTACCCCCTGTATATAGTCTCCACATTGACTCTGTACCGGTACCCCCTGTATATAGTCTCCACATTGACTCTGTACCGGTACCCCTGTATATAGTCTCCACATTGACTCTGTACCGGTACCCCCTGTATATAGTCTCCACATTGACTCGGTACCGGTACCCCCTGTATATAGTCTCCACATTGACTCTGTACCGGTACCCCCTGTATATAGTCTCCACATTGACTCTGTACCGGTACCCCCTGTATATAGTCTCCACATTGACTCGGTACCGGTACCCCCTGTATATAGTCTCCACATTGACTCTGTACCGGTACCCCCTGTATATAGTCTCCACATTGACTCTGTACCGGTACCCCCTGTATATAGTCTCCACATTGACTCTGTACCGGTACCCCCTGTATATAGTCTCCACATTGACTCTGTACCGGTACCCCCTGTATATAGCCTCCACATTGACTCTGTACCGGTACCCCCTGTATATAGTCTCCACATTGACTCTGTACCGGTACCCCCTGTATATAGCCTCCACATTGACTCTGTACCGGTACCCCCTGTATATAGTCTCCACATTGACTCTGTACCGGTACCCCCTGTATATAGTCTCCACATTGACTCTGTACCGGTACCCCCTGTATATAGCCTCCACATTGACTCTGTACCGGTACCCCCTGTATATAGTCTCCACATTGACTCTGTACCGGTACCCCCTGTATATAGCCTCCACATTGACTCTGTACCGGTACCCCCTGTATATAGTCTCCACATTGACTCTGTACCGGTACCCCCTGTATATAGTCTCCACATTGACTCTGTACCGGTACCCCCTGTATATAGCCTCCACATTGACTCTGTACCGGTACCCCCTGTATATAGTCTCCACATTGACTCTGTACCGGTACCCCCTGTATATATCCTCCACATTGACTCTGTACCGGTACCCCCTGTATATAGTCTCCACATTGACTCTGTACCGGTACCCCCTGTATATATCCTCCACATTGACTCTGTACCGGTACCCCCTGTATATAGTCTCCACATTGACTCTGTACCGGTACCCCCTGTATATAGCCTCCACATTGACTCTGTACCGGTACCCCCTGTATATAGTCTCCACATTGACTCTGTACCGGTACCCCCTGTATATAGCCTCCACATTGACTCTGTACCGGTACCCTCTGTATATAGTCTCCACATTGACTCTGTACCGGTACCCCCTGTATATAGCCTCCACATTGACTCTGTACCGGTACCCCCTGTATATAGCCTCCACATTGACTCTGTACCGGTACCCTCTGTATATAGCCTCCACATTGACTCTGTACCGGTACCCCCTGTATATAGTCTCCACATTGACTCTGTACCGGTACCCCCTTTATATAGCCTCCACATTGACTCTGTACTGGTACCCCCTGTATATAGCCTCCACATTGACTCTGTACCGGTACCCCCTGTATATAGCCTCCACATTGACTCTGTACCGGTACCCCCTGTATATAGCCTCCACATTGACTCTGTACCGGTACCCCCTGTATATAGCCTCCACATTGACTCTGTACCGGTACCCTCTGTATATAGCCTCGCTATTGTTATTTTACTGCTCTTCTTTAATTATTTGTTACGTTTTTTTTACTTAACACTTATTTTTCTTAAAACTGCATTGTTGGTTAGGGCTTGTAAGTAAGCATTTCACTGTGAGGTCTACAGCTGTTGTATTCAGCATTTCACTGTAAGGTCTACAGCTGTTGTATTCAGCATTTCACTGTGAGGTCTACAGCTGTTTTATTCAGCATTTCACTGTAAGGTCTACAGCTGTTGTATTCAGCATTTCACTGTGAGGTCTACAGCTGTTGTATTCAGCATTTCACTGTGAGGTCTACAGCTGTTGTATTCAGCATTTCACTGTAAGGAGAGGAGAGGAGGGGAGAGGAGAGGAGAGGAGAGGAGAAGAGGTGGATGAGAGGAGAGGAGGATGAGAGGAGAGGAGAGGAGAGGAGGGGGGAGGAGGATGAGAGGAGAGGAGAGGAGAGGAGAGGAGAGGAGAGGAGAGGAGGGGAGGAGGGGAGAGGAGGATGAGAGGAGAGGGGGGGAGGATGAGAGGAGAGGAGGGGAGAAGAGGAGGAAAGAAGAGAAGAGGAGGGGAGGAGGGTAGGATGATAGGGGAGAAGGGGAGGAGGTGAGGAGGGGAGAAGAGGAGGGGAGTAGAGGGTGAGGGGAGAGGAGATAAGGAGAGGAGGGGAGGATGAGAGGAGAGGAGAGGAGGAGAGAAGAGAAGAAGAGGAGGAGAGGAGGGGAGAAGAGGAGGAGAGAAGAGGAGAAGAGGAGAGGAGAGGAGGGAGGAGGAGGATGAGAGGAGAGGAGGGGAGGGGAGAAGAGGAGGAGAGAAGAGGGGAGGAGGGTAGGATGATAGGGGAGAAGGGGAGGAGAGGAAGAGAGGAGAGGAGAGGAGGATGATAGAGGAGAAGGGGAGGAGGTGAGGAGGGGAGAAGAGGAGGGGAGGAGAGGGTGAGAGGAGAGGAGAGGTGGAGAGGAGATAAGGAGAGAAGAGGAGGGGAGGATGAGAGGAGAGGAGAGGAGAGAAGAGAAGAAGAGGAGGAGAGTAGGGGAGAGGAGGGGAGAAGAGGAGGAGAGAAGAGGAGAAGAGGAGAGGAGAGGAGGGAGGAGGAGGATGAGAGTAGAGGAGGGGAGGGGAGAAGAGGAGGAGAGAAGAGGAGGGGAGGATGATAGGGGAGAAGGGGAGGAGGTGAGGAGGGGAGAAGAGGAGGGGAGGAGAGGAGGAGAGGAGAGAAGAAGAGGAGGAGAGGAGGGGAGAAGAGGAGGAGAGGAGGACAGGAGGGGAGAAGAGGAGGAGAGGAGAGGAGAGGAGAGGAGAGGAGAGGAGAGGAGAGGAGAGGAGAGGAGAGGAGATCCACACATGTCCAAGTGGCTCTAAATACAGGCATCTATGAGTGAGATGGAGAGACAGAAGGATTAGAATGGCAGGAGATTGATCTAATGAAAAAGGAGATGGAGCGAAGCTGAGAAAGGAAATTGAAAGTTGGACCCTTGTCACGGAGTTCCTCAGTTCATAGACAGACTAGTAATGTCCCCATAAAAAATCTGAATCAGAATGCAATTTAAGGATGACCTCTGACGCTTTAGGGTTAGAATAGGGCTGGTCGATACGGTCTCTGGCGCTTTAGGGTTAGAATAGGGCTGGTCGATACGGTCTCTGGCGCTTTAGGGTTAGAATAGGGCTGGTCGATACGGTCTCTGGCGCTTTAGGGTTAGAATAGGGCTGGTCGATACGGTCTCTGGCGCTTTAGGGTTAGAATAGGGCTGGTCGATGCGGTCTCTGGCGCTTTAGGGTTAGAATAGGGCTGGTCGATACGGTCTCTGGCGCTTTAGGGTTAGAATAGGGCTGGTCGATACGGTCTCTGGCGCTTTAGGGTTAGAATAGGGCTGGTCGATACGGTCTCTGGCGCTTTAGGGTTAGAATAGGGCTGGTCGATACGGTCTCTGGCGCTTTAGGGTTAGAATAGGGCTGGACGATACGGTCTCTGGCGCTTTAGGGTTAGAATAGGGCTGGTCGATACGGTCTCTGGCGCTTTAGGGTTAGAATAGGGCTGGTCGATACGGTCTCTGGCGCTTTAGGGTTAGAATAGGGCTGGACGATACGGTCTCTGGCGCTTTAGGGTTAGAATAGGGCTGGTCGATACGGTCTCTGGCGCTTTAGGGTTAGAATAGGGCTGGTCGATACGGTCTCTGGCGCTTTAGGGTTAGAATAGGGCTGGTCGATACGGTCTCTGACGCTTTAGGGTTAGAATAGGGCTGGTCGATACGGTCTCTGGCGCTTTAGGGTTAGAATAGGGCTGGTCGATACGGTCTCTGGCGCTTTAGGGTTAGAATAGGGCTGGTCGATACGGTCTCTGGCGCTTTAGGGTTAGAATAGGGCTGGTCGATACGGTCTCTGGCGCTTTAGGGTTAGAATAGGGCTGGTCGATACGGTCTCTGGCGCTTTAGGGTTAGAATAGGGCTGGACGATACGGTCTCTGGCGCTTTAGGGTTAGAATAGGGCTGGTCGATACGGTCTCTGGCGCTTTAGGGTTAGAATAGGGCTGGTCGATACGGTCTCTGGCGCTTTAGGGTTAGAATAGGGCTGGTCGATACGTCTCTGGCGCTTTAGGGTTAGAATAGGGCTGGTCGATACGGTCTCTGGCGCTTTAGGGTTAGAATAGGGCTGGTCGATACGGTCTCTGGCGCTTTAGGGTTAGAATAGGGCTGGTCGATACGGTCTCTGGCGCTTTAGGGTTAGAATAGGGCTGGTCGATACGGTCTCTGGCGCTTTAGGGTTAGAATAGGGCTGGTCGATACGGTCTCTGGCGCTTTAGGGTTAGAATAGGGCTGGTCGATACGGTCTCTGGCGCTTTAGGGTTAGAATAGGGCTGGTCGATACGGTCTCTGGCGCTTTAGGGTTAGAATAGGGCTGGTCGATACGGTCTCTGGCGCTTTAGGGTTAGAATAGGGCTGGTTGATACGGTCTCTGGCGCTTTAGGGTTAGAATAGGGCTGGACGATACGGTCTCTGGCGCTTTAGGGTTAGAATAGAGCTGGTCGATACGGTCTCTGGCGCTTTAGGGTTAGAATAGGGCTGGTCGATACGGTCTCTGGCGCTTTAGGGTTAGAATAGGGCTGGTCGATACGGTCTCTGGCGCTTTAGGGTTAGAATAGGGCTGGTCGATACGGTCTCTGGCGCTTTAGGGTTAGAATAGGGCTGGTCGATACGGTCTCTGGCGCTTTAGGGTTAGAATAGGGCTGGTCGATACGGTCTCTGGCGCTTTATTAAATTAAATATCATATCACAGTATTTTTTTAATGGGACGTTATCACGGTATTTGATGTTTTTGAATAATGAAAGTTGTAAATGTGCTTTATGATTATGAGTTGTGTGTGATCCTAGGGTGGCAGCACATACATTCTACAAGTTATTTCAATGGGGCTTTCTCCATTCTGATTGTTTTATTGTGTTCAATTAAACTTTTTCAGCATTTTCATAAATTTCTGTATTTCCTGCACTCACTTGAGATCATTTCCACACTGTCACGTACGGCTTCGCTTATTCCTCTTTGATTTAGAAGATACTGTTGCACAAAAAAACATGCAGGTGTAGGTCTACACCATCACTGGTATTATCAGGCTGTATAGCTAGTTATGTTTGCTCTGACTCAGTACATGTATTAGCTAGCTAGCAATTAGCATTAATGGCTAACAAGATTTAGGCACAAATTACTAAGAAAAGACAAACTAGCTGTTTGCTGATGTAAGAAACACAAACTAATAGTGTCACTATAGAACGCTAGTTGATTTATATTAAGAAGCAAAGAGAAAACAGCATTGCTGTCATCAACATTGTTTCATGTGTAGATCATTCAAAGACTCAATCATGGACACTCTTATTGACAGTTGAGGCTGCTTTGTGTGATGTATTGTTGTCTCTACCTTCTTGTCCTTTGTGCTGTTGTCTGTACCCAATAATGTTTGTACCATGTTTTGTGCTGCTACCATGTTGTTGTCATGTTGTGTTGCTACCATGCTGTGTTATCATGTGTTGCTTCCTTGCTATGTTGTTGTCTTAGGTCTCTCTTTATGTAGTGTTGTGTTGTCTCTCTTTATGTAGTGTTGTGTTGTCTCTCTTTATGTAGTGTTGTCTTAGGTCTCTCTTTATGTAGTGTTGTGTTGTCTCTCTTTATGTAGTGTTGTGTTGTCTCTCTTTATGTAGTGTTGTCTTAGGTCTCTCTTTATGTAGTGTTGGGTTGTCTCTCTTTATGTAGTGTTGTGTTGTCTCTCTTTATGTAGTGTTGTGTTGTCTCTCTTTATGTAGTGTTGTGTTGTCTCTCTTTATGTCGTGTTGTGTTGTCTCTCTTTATGTAGTGTTGTGGTCTTAGGTCTCTCTTTATGTAGTGTTGTGTTGTCTCTCTTTATGTAGTGTTGTGTTGTCTCTCTTTATGTAGTGTTGTCTTAGGTCTCTCTTTATGTAGTGTTGTGTTGTCTCTCTTTATGTAGTGTTGTGTTGTCTCTCTTTATGTAGTGTTGGGTTGTCTCTCTTGTTGTGATGTGTGTTTTGTCCTATATTTATATTTTATTTGTTTATTTTTAATCCCAGCCCCCGTCCCCACAGGAGGTCTTTTGCCTTTTGGTAGGCTGTCATAGTAATTAAGAATTTGTTATTTAACTGACTTGCCTAGTTAAATAAAGGTTTAAAAAATATATATAATAGCAATAATAAATGTGCTGTATTGCCCATGTAAAGACTGGACGCAAGCGTCTTGTGGTCAGAGAACAACAAATGCGCTCCTTGAGTGACACGGGGCTGGGCTAAGTCTGTGTGGAAAGCAGCACGGAGAGAGAGCGAGAGCAGAGAGAGAGCGAGAGCGGAGAGAGAGCGGAGAGCGGAGAGAGAGAGAGAGAGCGGAGAGAGAGAGAGAGGAGAGAGAGAGAGAGAACTCAAGTAGCGAAGTAAATGATGAAAATGTACGTTACACACGCAGTATCACATTTAACAAACCAAAACACTCAAATACTGTTATAGAAGGTAAAGTAAAAACCCAAACCGGTCAGTGTATCAATACTGGTATATCGTAAAATACGGCATACTGCCCCGCCCTAGATTAGAACAGTCCTGATGCAATGTAATGTCATCAGTAGTCTGATAGTGTATAGATTACTAGTGAACTGTGATTGGCCTGAGGAGCTAAATAGGCCACGTGTCACAAACATACCACTAACTAATTCCCTATACTCCCCGCCCACACCCATCCATGTGCATTGGTGGTTCCATCCATCAGCTAATGCATTAAACCACTTATCCACCCTTTAATAACAAAATCAAATAAAAAACAAATCCACACACTAAGCTCCCACACATCCACCCCTCCTCCCCACCCCAAAACAACAACTGGGGCTACTGATAATCCACCTCTTTATCCCTCTACCCCTCCATCCATTGCCGAAAATGTGGCCTATGATCTGGCTAATGATCCCCACCCAGCCAGCAGTAGAGCCAAAGTAGATTAAGGTAGCGCACAGACACAAACACACACACACACACACACACACACACACACACACACACACACACACACACACACACACACACACACACAACCCCTTAGGCTCTTGCCTCTATAGTTAAATAACCTCTCTTCTTCTCTCTCGTCTCGTCTCTCACTCTCCTTTTCTCTCTTTCTCGCTCTCTTTCTGTCTCTCTGTCTCTCTCTCTCTCTGAGGTTGGTAGAACATGGGATTAGAGAGTAGTAGAGCAGCACAGTGACTTCCCCAGGTCAGCCTGTCAGGCTGGTTTAGACATAACATTAGACAGTGGAATATGAGGCTGATCAGATCTGATGTGGTCTGCTGTCATTGTGCTAATCTGTAAACAAACATAATGATGATGGGGAGTACTGTACTGAGCAGAGAATATTTATATACAATACTGAGCAGAGAACCTCTGTGTATTTCTATACAGTACTGATCAGAGAGCCTCTGTGTATTTATATACAGTACTGAGCAGAAAGCCTCTATGTATTTATAAACAGAAACAGACGCCTCACAAGTTCTCAACTGGAAGCTTCATTAAATAGTATCCGCAAAACACCAGTCTCAACGTCAACAGTGAAGAGGCGACTCCGGGATGCTGGCCTTCTAGGCAGAGTTCCTCTGTCCAGTGTCTGTGTTCTTTTGCCCATCTTAATCTTTTGTTTTTATTGGCCAGTCTGAGATATGGCTTTTTCTTTGCAACTCTGCCTAGAAGGCCAGCATCCCGGAGTCACCTCTTCACTGTTGACGTTGAGACTGGTGTTTTGCGGATACTATTTAATGAAGCTGCCAGTTGAGGACTTGTGAGGCATCTGTTCTCACACTAGACACTCTAATGTAATTGTCCTCGTGCTTAGTTGTGCACCAGGGCCTCCCGCTCCACACAGCCAAGACAACGCAGGAATGGCTTCGGGACAAGTCTCTGAATGTCCTTGAGTGGCCCAGCCAGAGCCCGGACTTCAGGAGAGACCTGAAAATAGCTCTGCAGCGACGCTCCCCATCCAACCTGACAGAGCTTGAGAGGATCTGCAGGGAAGAATGAGAGAAACTCCCCAAATACATGTGTGCCAAGCTTGTAGCCTGCTTCCACAGCAAATCAAAGTTGTCACAAAAAGAGACATTCTTATCGTTGCAAAGTTTCTTCAGGTACTCGTTCAGGGCAAAGAGTCGGCTGAAACATTCTGAACCCCTTCGGTACCACGGGAGGGGGCCAGAGATAATTGTTCTCTTCCTTGTGCGACAGAGGGTGCTTAAAAAAATTGTAGTCCTCCCTCAGTTCGCCTAGTGACGATGGTGTCAATATTGGAGTAGTTGGACAGAAACGAGGCAGGATGGGGTTGATGTCATGGACACGAACTCCTGGGTGACAGTGGACCTTGGTTGGTCCACAGATCGTGGTCAGGAAAACATCTCTCACCATCGAGCTGCCCACAATGATGGTGGTCTACTGAACTGCGGTGGCCGTGGGGGAGGGTGCCACTTGGCAGCTGCCGGGGGTTGGTATATATGGTGATTCGTGCTGACTCCCGGGGCTGGTAGGTCCGTCTCAAGCAGGGCATAGCTATTTGATAGCGGGATTGGATCTTATTGGATAGATGAATGGTGGCTAGACTGCCGTCCCGATCTCCTACGCCTTGTGAGTGTCCAGTCTCCCAATGGCCGCGAAGTTGAGCTTAACTTCTGTCCGTTCGATTGGGACAGATCAACGCCGCCCGATTTATCAACAGCTTTGCTATAGGAGATTTGGTTTGCCTCGGTTACAGCAAGGTTGGTGTACTTCGACAGCAGGCTATCCTTTTCTCTCACCAGAACAGCCGGAGGATCTCTTCCCTAAGCAGCTTGATGGTGGTGCATTTAGATACATTTATTTTAATTTGATTTATTTAACCAGGTAGGCCAGTTGAGAACACCTTTATTTAACCAGGTAGACCAGTTGAGAACACCTTTATTTAACCAGGTGGCCAGTTGAGAACACCTTTATTTAACCGGGTAGGCTAGTTGAGAACACCTTTATTTAACCGGGTAGGCTAGTTGAGAACAAGTTCTCATTTACAACTGCGACCTGGCCAAGATAAAGCAAAGCAGTTCGACACATACAACGACACAGAGTTACGCATGGAGTTAAACAAACATACAATCAATAATACAGTAGAAACATCTATATACAGCCAATAACACAGTAGAAAAATCTATATACAGCATGTGCAAATGAGGTAGGATAAGAGAGGTAAGTCAATAAATAGGCCATGATGGCAAAGGAATTACAATATAGCAATTAAACACTGGAATGGTAGGATGTGCAGAACATGAATGTGAGATACTGGGGTGCAAAGGAGCAAGATAAATAAATACATACGGTAGATTGGATGGCTGGGATGAGGTAGATTGGATGGCTGGGATGAGGTAGATTGGATGGCTGGGATGAAGTAGATTGGATGGCTGGGATGAGGTAGATTGGATGGCTGGGATGAGGTAGACTGGATGGCTGGGATGAGGTAGATTGGATGGCTGGGATGAGGTAGATTGGATGGCTGGGATGAGGTAGATTGGATGGCTGGGATGAGGTAGATTGGATGGCTGGGATGAGGTAGATTGGCTATTTACAGATGAGCTATGTAAACCCCTGCCCATTTTCCAGTTCCACCTTATCTTGTGATTGTGTCGAAAACATCTCCCACCGGACACATTTGTGGACAAAAACAACAGTGGGCTAGCACTGCTAGAGTTAGCCTGCTCTGTTTTCATGATGGCTAGCAGCTAACTGCTACTTAACAGGAATCTGGGACACAAACTTGTGGTCCCAGCTGTAAAGGCTGACCGTGTCTTGGAATCCGTGTCAATACAAACTTTAGCTATGATTAAAAACAATTTAAAACAATTTAAACTAGCTTACCTCCGACAACAAAATACACATATAAAATGAAAGACACTTCCCTTTAGTCTATGTGGCGGCAGGTAGCCTAGTGGCTAGAGCGTTGGGCCAGTAATCGAAAGGTTTGCTCGATCAAATCCCAGAGCTGACAAGGTAAACATCTGTCATTCTGTCCCTGAACAAGGCAGGGCAGTTAACCCATTGTTCCTAGGCCGTCATTGTAAATAAAAACGTGTTCTTAACTGACTTGCCTAGTTAATTAAAGGTAAAATAAAATGGTTCTACCTCATGCTAACTTCAACACACACTGTTTATAACCAGACTTAATGGGAAAAGAGTTGGAGAACAAACACACACTGTTTACAACCAGACTTAATGGGAAAAGAGTTGGAGAACAAAACACACAGACAGAGATGAGCCATTGGTCAGCCATCTCCTATCTATGTGTAGGCCTAATCAGTGGAAAATCTAATCAGTGTGAGTCAGTCCCCCTGGCTGCTCAGTGTGATTGCAGTAGAGCTGCAGGGCCACTCATAGTGATTGCTGGGTCACAATCAGAGCTATTTTCTCCACAGGGCTGTCTGTTTGCAATGTGCCCACCCTGACTGCTCTGCCCACTGAGACGCCACTCTCAAAACTATCTATCACCCAGTAGCTAGTCTGAATAACCTCCCAGACAGAGACAGACAGACAGACAGAGAAAGAATTTGAAGTCAAATGTTTGCTGATGATCTGGTGCTTCTGTCACCATCCAAGTAGGGCCTACAGCAGCACCTAGATCAGTCACCATCCAAGTAGGGCCTACAGCATCACCTAGATCAGTCACCATCCAAGTAGGGCATACAGCATCACCTAGACCTGTCACCATCCAAGTAGGGCCTACAGCATCACCTAGATCAGTCACCATCCAAGTAGGGCCTACAGCATCACCTAGACCTGTCACCATCCAAGTAGGGCCTACAGCAGAACCTAGATCTGTCACCATCCAAGTAGGGCCTACAGCATCACCTAGATCTGTCACCATCCAAGTAGGGCCTACAGCATCACCTAGATCTGTCACCATCCAAGTAGGGCCTACAGCATCACCTAGATCTGTCACCATCCAAGTAGGGCCTACAGCAGCACTTAGATCAGTCACCATCCAAGTAGGGCCTACAGCAGAACCTAGATCTGTCACCATCCAAGTAGGGCCTACAGCATCACCTAGATCTGTCACCATCCAAGTAGGGCCTACAGCAGCACCTAGATCAGTCACCATCCAAGTAGGGCCTACAGCAGCACCTAGATCAGTCACCATCCAAGTAGGGCCTACAGCAGAACCTAGATCTGTCACCATCCAAGTAGGGCCTACAGCAGAACCTAGATCTTCTGCACAGATTCTGTCAGACCTGGGCCCTGACAGTAAATCTCAGTAAGACCAAAATAATGGTGTCCCAAAAAAGGTCCAGTTGCCATGACCACAAATTCCATCTAGACACTGTTGCCATAGAGCACACAAACCTTGGCCTAAACATCAGCACCACAGGTAACTTCCACAAATCTGTGAAGGATCTGAGAGACAAGGCAAGAAGGGTCTTCGACACCATCAAAAAGAACATAACATTTGACATACCAATTAGGATACTTGAATTAGTTATAGACCAAATTGACTCTGCATGCAGAGTACACAGTGGCAGAATACCTGACCACTGTGACTGACCCAAATTTAAGGAAAGCTTTGACTATGTACTGACTCAGTGAGCATAGCCTTGCTATTGAGAAAGGCCGCTGTAGGCAAACCTGGCTCTCACACAGGCTATGTGCACACTGCCACAAAATGAGGTGGAAACTGAGCTGCACTTCCTAACCTCCTGCCCAATGTATGACCATATTAGAGAGACATATTCCCCTCAGATTACACAGATCCACAAAGAAATGTCATTATTCTTTTGGAACTCGTGTGAGTGTAATATGTACGGGGGGAGGTTGAGAGACTATACTGTATCTGCTGAGCTGTTGTGGGCAGTTCACTGCTGCCTGATTTCCTCCAACACACACACACACACACACACACAGTTTATCTGCCTCCATGTCTCTATCCAGACATATCAGGACAGGTTAGTTTTATCCTACATACACAAGCTCTTATCAAGGTGGCAGGTAGCCTAGTGGTTAGAACGTTGAGCAAGTAACCAAAAGGTTGCTGGATCGAATCCCTGAGCTCACAAGGAAAAAATAAGTCGTTCTGCCTGTGAACAAGGCAGTTAACCCACTGTTCCCCGGTAGGCCGTCATTGTAAAGAAGAATTTGTTCTTAACTGACTTGCCTAGTTAAATAAAGGTTCAATTGAAAATATATATACATGTAATAATCAGTGGATACAATCTAGGTCTGCTTTGTACATAATATACTCCCACTTCAGTGTTCAGCCACCCTATCCTCATGTCCTGTCAGTCACCCTATCCTCATGTCCTGTCAGTCACCCTATCCTCATGTCCTGTCAGTCACCCTATCCTCATGTCCTGTCAGTCACCCTATCCTCATGTCCTGTCAGTCACCCTATCCTCATGTCCTGTCAGCCACCCTATCCTCATGTCCTGTCAGTCACCCTATCCTCATGTCCTGTCAGTCACCCTATCCTCATGTCCTGTCAGCCACCCTATCCTCATGTCCTGTCAGTCACCCTATCCTCATGTCCTGTCAGCCACCCTATCCTCATGTCCTGTCAGCCACCCTATCCTCATGTCCTGTCAGTCACCCTATCCTCATGTCCTGTCAGTCACCCTATCCTCATGTCCTGTCAGCCACCCTATCCTCATGTCCTGTCAGTCACCCTATCCTCATGTCCTGTCAGCCACCCTATCCTCATGTCCTGTCAGCCACCCTATCCTCATGTCCTGTCAGCCACCCTATCCTCATGTCCTGTCAGCCACCCTTTCCTCATGTCCTGTCAGCCACCCTTTCCTCATGTCCTGTCAGCCACCCTATCCTCATGTCCTGTCAGCCACCCTATCCTCATGTCCTGTCAGCCACCCTATCCTCATGTCCTGTCAGCCACCCTATCCTCATGTCCTGTCAGTCACCCTTTCCTCATGTCCTGTCAGCCACCCTATCCTCATGTCCTGTCAGCCACCCTATCCTCATGTCCTGTCAGCCACCCTATCCTCATGTCCTGTCAGTCACCCTATCCTCATGTCCTGTCAGTCAGCCTATCCTCATGTCCTGTCAGCCACCCTATCCTCATGTCCTGTCAGCCACCCTATCCTCATGTCCTGTCAGCCACCCTATCCTCATGTCCTGTCAGCCACCCTATCCTCATGTCCTGTCAGCCACCCTATCCTCAATATCTATCAGCCACCCTATCCTCAATATCTATCAGCCACCCTATCCTCATGTCCTGTCAGTCACCCTATCCTCATGTCCTGTCAGTCACCCTATCCTCATGTCCTGTCAGCCACCCTATCCTCAATATCTGTCAGCCACCCTATCCTCATGTCCTGTCAACCACCCTATCCTCATGTCCTGTCAGCCACCCTATCCTCAATATCTATCAGCCACCCTATCCTCAATATCTATCAGCCACCCTATCCTCATGTCCTGTCAGCCACCCTATCCTCAATATCTATCAGCCACCCTATCCTCATGTCCTGTCAGCCACCCTATCCTCAATATCTTTCAGCCACCCTATCCTCAATATCTATCAGCCACCCTATCCTCAATATCTATCAGCCACCCTATCCTCAATATCTGTCAGCCACCCTATCCTCAATATCTATCAGCCACCCTATCCTCAATATCTATCAGCCACCCTATCCTCAATATCTGTCAGCCACCCTATCCTCAATATCTGTCAGCCACCCTATCCTCAATATATGTCAGCCACCCTATCCTCAATATCTGTCAGCCACCCTATCCTCAATATCTGTCAGCCACCCTATCCTCATGTCCTGTCAGCCACCCTATCCTCATGTCCTGTCAGCCACCCTATCCTCATGTCCTGTCAACCACCCTATCCTCATGTCCTGTCAACAACCCTATCCTCAATATCTATCAGCCACAATATCCTCATGTCCTGTCAACACCCCTATCCTCAATATCTATCAGCCACCCTATCCTCAATATCTATCAGCCACCCTATCCTCAATACCTGTCAGCCACCCTATCCTCATGTCCTGTTAACCACCCTATCCTCATGTCCTGTCAGCCACCCTATCCGCATGTCCTGTCAGTCACCCTATCCTCAATATCTGTCAGCCACCCTATCCTCAATACCTGTCAACCACCCTATCCTCATGTCCTGTCAACCACCCTATCCTCATGTCCTGTCAGTCACCCTATCCTCATGTCCTGTCAGCCACCCTACCCTCAATATCTGTCAGCCAACCTATCCTCAATATCTATCAGCCACCCTATCCTCAATACCTGTCAGCCACCCTATCCTCATGTCCTGTCAACAACCCTATCCTCAATATCTATCAGCCACCCTATCCTCATGTCCTGTCAACCACCCTATCCTCATGTCCTGTCAGCCACACTATCCCCAATATCTGTCAGCCACCCTATCCTCAATACCTGTCAACCACCCTATCCTCATGTCCTGTTAACCACCCTATCCTCATGTCCTGCCAGCCACCCTATCCTCATGTCCTGTCAACCACCTAATCCTCAATACCTATCAGCCACCCTATCCTCAATACCTGTCAACCACCCTATCCTCAATACCTGTCAGCCTCCCTAACTTCATGTCCTGTCAATCACCCAACAGTGAGACATCAACCTCCTCTAATACCCTCAAAACCTACCCTCCAACTCCCCAACCCTCTATCTTGCTGCCATATCCTTCCTCCTCTCCATATCTCCTTCTCCCCCTATGCCCTATTCCCTATCTCCTCTGACATATATTTTCTTATCTCCCGTCCTCCCATATGCCCTCTTCCCTCTCTTTTCATCCCCTACATATCACCAATCCTTGCTCCTCTCCCTCTTCCCCTCCCTCTGACCTATTTCTCGTCCCCTCTCTCCGTTCTCCTCTATCTCTCTCTCCCTTCATCTCTTCTGGTGTCACCTCTGTTTATCTCTCTGTTACACATCACCACCACATCTCTACTGCCAAGTGGTAAAAGCTTGTCTTCACTCCCTTTACTCTCCTCCCCTACTCTCTCCCATCTCTCCTTACCCTCCCTCTTTACCCCTACCATCTGGCCTTGTGTAAGCTTGTCTTCACTCCCTTTCTCTCCCTCTTCCCTCCCCTCTCTCTTTCCACCCTCCTACTTCTCTCTCTCCCCTACCCTCTCCCCTCTCTCTCTCTCCAACATTAGAGGAACCAGAGGAGGAGGGTCCGTGGGGAGTGTTCTAGACTCCCTTTCAGCCCCCCTCCAGGAAGCTCTTATCCAATGACACACTTAGAAGGCAAGGGGATACATATGACATAATGGGTTTTAAAGACTCTGGCTGCTGCTGTTCCTACTCCCTGAAGCCTCTCTGGCCTACGTTCCAAAAGGCACCCTATTTACTATACAGTGCACTCCTTTGTAGCAGAGCCATACTTGCCATGGTCAAAAGTAGTGCACTAAACAGGGAATGGGATTCCATTTGGGATGAAGTCTCTCTCTCGCTCACATCTGTGTGTGTGCACACATTTGTGTCCTGGCTCGGTGTCCCACTACACATACAGATGTGTGTCAGAGACAGACAGAAGGAGGTCAGGGAGTCAGTCAGTCCCACAGAGCAAAGCTCTAGCCAAGATCCAGAGCCTGATCTGTCTGAATCAAGCCTGCCTTCCTTTGAGTGATCTATTCCTGTTTTCAGTGTGGGAAGTAAAGGAAGAGAGAAAATGAAGGAGGTTAGAATAACAGAAGACGAGGAAAGTTATCTGTGTACCAGCAGTCTTGTCACAGCTCATATTTATTTTAATTTTACCTTTATTCAACTAGGCAAGTCAGTTAAGAACAAATTCTTATTTTCAATGACGGCCTAGGAACAGTGGGTTAACTGCCTGTTCAGAGGCAGAATGACAGATTTGTACCTTGTCAGCTCGGGGGTTTGAACTTGCAACTTTCCGGTTACTAGTCCAACGCTGTAACTACTAGGCTACCCTGCCGCCCCATATGAAACAAAGGTGATTGTAAGTGTGCGTATCTTAGGTCAGTGGTACCCAATCAGGGGTACTAGGACCCTAGGGGTACTTGGTCTATCCATAGGGGGTACTAGGACCCTGGGGGTACTTGGTCTATCCATAGGGGTACTAGGACCCTGGGAGTACTTGGTCTATCCATAGGGGGTACTAGGACCCTGGGGGTACTTGGTCTATTCATAGGGGGTACTAGGACCCTGGGGGTACTTGGTCTATCCATAGGGGGTACTAGGACCCTGGGGGTACTTGGTCTATCCATAGGGGGTACTAGGACCCTGGGAGTACTTGGTCTATCCATAGGGGGTACTAGGACCCTGGGGGTACTTGGTCTATCCATAGGGGGTACTAGGACCCTGGGGGTACTTGGTCTATCCATAGGGGTCCTTGAGAAGACTGATGAGACCATAGGCCTACTGGTAAAATCTACTGGTAAAATGCACATGAGGGGATACTTCAGGGGTACTCCAGGCAGAACAAAATATAGTTGGTGTACAGTAACCAGGTTGGGTTGGGAACCATTGTATTAGATAATGAATGTAAAAACAGGAGAACGGTCTCATCCCTGAGGATATCTCCGCTGGACGAGCAGCAAAAAGTAACAGTTACGCAATGAAACCCTGGCCGATGTGAATGTCTGTGTGAATGTGACATTTCAAAGAAGTAAAACAGTCTGCTGCTCCTCTGTTTCTGTATATAACTGCTGCCATTGGCCAAGCCGGGGAGGGAAAATCCCTGCTGCCATAGCATCCCCAGGTGAAGGACATGCTAGGCCTGTGGGATGAAATGGCCCTAATTTCTGTCCCTATCTAAACACTCAAGACAGATTTCACAGGACACGAGCAGAACACAGATCTCCTCTCCCTGACTCTTAAAGACTGTATGTCAGACTGGACTGATTTAATGGACGACAGTTTCCTGTGGCTGGGGGGGGGGGTGACAAATCATATGACTATATTCCTATATTCCCTTGTGCTGCTAGAAACGTAGTCTGTATACGACGGGTGTATTAGACTCTGGGACCTGACAAGGAAAAACTGGGACCTACAGGAGTTATAACTACTGCTGGCTAGAACATAGAGGTCCTATGAATTCCTAAACTGCTGTTGTGGCCTTGCTCCAGACAGAGAGCTTCTCCTGTTGCATTACTCTCCTGATGTGTTGTTGTTGCAGCCTGTTTGTTAGCCCTTTGACAGAAAGCTCCAGCGTTAATGACGTAAGATAGAGGGGAGGGATGGGGGAATGGGACGGAAGGATGGAGGGAACGAGGGTAGAGAGGAGAAAGAGAGAGAGGAGAAGAGGGATAGATGGATGGATGGAGAGAGAGGAAGGGAGAGAGGAGGGATTTAGGGAGAGAGAGGAGGGAGGAGAGGAGGGATGGAGGGGGAGAGGAGGAAGGGAGAGAGGAGAAGAGGGATGGATGGATGGAGAGAGAGGAAGGGAGAGAGGAGGGATGGAGGGAGAGAGAGGAGGGAGGAGAGGAGGGATGGAGGGGGAGAGAGAGGAGGGAGGAGAGGAGGGATGGAGGGGGAGAGGAGGAGGGGAGAGAGGAGGAGGGATGGAGGGAGGGAGAGAGGAGAGGAGGGATGGAGGGAGGGAGGAGGAAGGGAGGGAGGAGAGGAAGGATGGAGGGAGAGAGGGAGGGAGGGAGGAGAGAAGGGATGGTGTCAGGAGCTTCTGGGATGAAAGAGTGGAGGGAACGAATGTCTCCACAGGGGACACGTGTTACTGAGGTCACAACACAACAGGGAATCACTATGACCTCACCCTCCTCACATACACACACACTCTCTTGAGCTGCCTTTTAACACACCCACACAAGTCCCTTAGTACTGTGGCACCATGTGTCTGATATCCCTGCCCTACAATTAACCTTTTGTAAAGAGTTTGTGTGAAGGGTTCTTCAGAGCACGAGCGAGAGAGAGAGAGAGAGAGAGAGAGAGAGAGAGAGAGATATTGTACCCCCCGCGCTAATCCACCATCCTCAGTATAGCTATGAGTGTCACACCCACTTCCTGTGTGAAAGGCTGAGATGATGGGGGGGGGGGGTCTGATGGCCTGCACTGTGTCACTGCTGTGGCTGAGACTTGTGGTGCCTGGCAGGCAGAGCACGCACGCACACGCGCACACACACACACACACACACACCCTAGCTGCACTGAGCTCCTCAACCTGGAGCTTTAACACAACTGGCCTTACAAGGCAGTTCAACAGTGTGTTGGAGGTTGGAGGTTGTTGATGTTAACTCCTCTCTAAGGCCTAGAGGAGGATCAGACAGACAGTGGATACGTCCTAAATGGCATCCTATATTCCCTATATAGGGCACTCCTATTGACCAGATGCTACTTGGGACGCAGCCACAGCCAGTGGGGACGCGTTCAGAGGACAGCCCTCTCCCTGGGGATTACAGCTCGTCTAGAACCAGGAACCTATAGCACTGGTTATATATAACCTGTCTTACTGTACTGGAGGAAAGAGGTGGAGAACACACACACACACACACACACACACACACACAGTGCTGTCTACCTACCTGTGCTCTGTCTAAATCACACAGTGTGTGTGTGTCCCAAATTGCACCCTATTATGGGTCCTGGTCAAAAGTAGTGCACTATATAGGAGATAGCTGTGTCCAAAATGGCACCCTGTGACTCCCTCTCCCGTCCTGTCCAACTGGACTTCATTAAAGTGTCCTTCAAGGGTAATTTGGCCCCAACCCCTCTAGATCTCACCAGCTTATGGATCCACTTACACCAGACACTCAGCCCATCCGCTGCCCAAACAGGCACTAATGCACCGGGAAAAGAGGTTTATGGATGCATGGCGCGGAGTCAAAGGCAACAAGGTCGATGAACGAATGAACCTGCCAGTCCCGTTAAGCTACAGTGTAGACATGCACAAAAGTTGAAAGTTGATTCAACTCGTGGGTTGTTTCTCTAGTCGCTAGGTGAGAGACGACAACACTAAAGCAGCTGGTACTACAGATTCATGACGAGTAATAGTACTAGTAGTAGTACTAGAAGTAGTAATAATAGTACTAGTAGTAGTAATAGTACCCGTAGTAATAGTACTAGTAATAGTAACAGTAGTAATAGTATTAGTAATAGTAGTAATAGTACTAGTAATAGTAACAGTAGTAATAGTACTAGTAATAGTAGTAATAGTGGTAGTAATAATAGTAGTAGTAGTAATAGTAATAGTACTAGTAGTAGTAGTAGTACTAGGATTATTGTAAAACAGAGGGACGGGGAGGGAAGGACAGGAGGAGGATAGAGTGGAGGAGAAGGGGCCTGGGGAAAGGGGGAAGAGAGAAGAAGAAGAGGAGGAATGAAAGCAGATGGAAGTGAGTCCCTTATCTCATCAGCGAGAGAAGGGGGAGAGATTGGATGAGGCCTTGAATGAAGGACAGAGAGAATGAAAGAGAGGAGAGCAGAGAGATAGACCAGGGGGAGACAGAGGACAACTGAGGGCAGAAGGAGGAGAGGGAAGGACGGATGGAGGGAGGAGTAGGGGCGGGGGGGGGGGGGGGGGGGGGGGGGGGAGTCAGTGCCTGCTGGGGCTGGGTGGACTGAGACCAAAAGGGGCCAGAGTGTCACTTAGGGGTTAATTTGGGGTATTATCTACAGTAAAATACAAGCATTATGCTGCAGCATAATGTAAATCATGTTTCATTGTGGGAAAATATCGTGGGCAGGGAAATTGCTGTATTTCAAATGTTACTGTAATTCCATCCCACAGAATACAGTACCATACTGTATTTTTGGAGAGCCAAAACCTAATTAACATATTTTGAGGCATGCCTTGTAAGAGGCTATATTTGTTGCACCCGTTAGTGTGAATGCTGTCCCAATTTAACTCATATGTGGTGTCATGACGTTGGCCTGGGTGGTAGGTTTATGACAGTCATAAATACCTCTTTCCCCCTTTTTCCTCTCTCTACCCTACTGATGTTACATTTCCAAAACCCTTGGTTAACATAGAGATTCTGGGAACATCAAAAGGTGGGGGTAAATGAACAATATTCTGGTAATCTGACCAATTGAAAATATGCGGTGGTACTTAATGAATATGATGTCAGTTCGGTTGTCATCTGAGACATTCTCATCAATGATAAGATGACAAACTCTATAGTGGAAAGTCTACACATCACAGTTATCGGATTCACATGGAATTGTTGTTCAATTTAAATGTTTGTGATGGGATGAAATGTGATTTTAGCTTCTAAAATGTGAGATTTGGGTTTTCATAAGGCTGTAGGCTCTGCTGAATCAGTGGCCCGCCCCTGTGAAGGGACATGGGCTATAAAACTTTTCAAACACGCCCTCCTCTCCCTTCCTAAATAAGCCCTTGACGACAATATAACCTCTTGTTCCGAGGATGTGAGGACGACGGTACGATGTCAGAATGGTTCAGATAATAACTACAGAACGAAGCCAACATCAGCATGAGCTTTGGTTGCGAATGGTATGAAGTTTGAACTCTTATTCACTACAGAAGTGATACCTCCTAGCCGTTGAGTTAGCAACAGCCGCTGCAAATGAGGGTTTGGAAGGACCAGACAGAGTATCCCGTCTACCACACAACGACGTTACTACAACACATTTAATTTACCAGCAGAGACATTCTTCAAAAGAACAAAGGGCTCGGTTGGGCAACACGGCCCTCCATCTACCACCAACCTACCGAAGCACAGCTCAGAGTAAATATTTATTGCATTTTCTTTTTCCAAATGGGCGGTAATTTAGAATGCATAAGATACTGTATTTACGATAGCACAGCTTCTCCCTGTGTCCCTCAGTCTTCCCGCTCTTTCACTCAAACCCAGCCTTTTATTTTGTGTAACCAGCTGTCATATCTGTTCCGCCCGCTAGGGACGTTTTCCTTTATGACGTAATTTGTAATCAAGTTATGATTTATTTATGTATATGTGTAATTCTGTGTGATTAGTTAGGTATTTAATAAATAAATAATTAAACCCAATTTTGTATTGCTGTTTCAACTTGTTAGCCAAGGTTTGTGCAGATGACCAAGAATTTACAACTTTCAGATGAGACTGAATTAAGATGACGATTAATATTGACTGCTATTGATGTCAAATATTACTGGGTCTTTAAGAGTTTATTCGGAAGATAACAGCTCTATAAATATTATTTTGTGGAGCCCGACTCTCTAGTTAATTACATTTACATGATTAGCTCAATCAGGTAATATTAATTACGGATAAATTATTTCATAGAATAGCATGTCATATCACTTAATCCGGCATAGCCAAAGACACGACAGTGGTAATAGTGGCCCGTCAATTTAAAATGTAAAGGGGAGAGATAGATTGGAGTGGCGTATATATAGGATAGTAGAACTGAGGAGGGCCCAGTTCCCAAATCAACACACTTCCTACCGCGACACCCTAACTGCTAGCCTGTTCCCAGCCTGTCTGGGAACGGGGTTCGGAACACCTCGCCAACAGCCAATGAAATTGCAGGGCGCCAAATTCAAATCAACAGAAATCTCATAAATCAAATTTCTCAAACATACAAGTATTAGGCACCATTTTAAATATACAATTCTCATTAATCCAGCCACAGTGTCTTATTTCAAAAAGGCTTTACAGCAAAAGCTCCACAAACGATTATGTTAGGTCACCACCAAGTCACAGAAAAACACAGCGATTTTTCCAGCCAAAGAGTTGTCACAAAAAGCAGAAGTATAGATAAAATTAATCACTAACCTTTGATGATGTTCATCAGAGGACACTCATAGGACTTCATGGACTTCAATACATGCATGTTTTGTTCAATAAAGTGCATATTTATATCCAAAAATCTAATTTTACATTGGCGTGTTATGCTCAGTAGTTTCAAAACATGCAGTGATTTTGCAGAGAGCCACACCAATTCACAGAAATACTCATAATAAACATTGATAATAGATACAACTATTATATATGGAACTTTAGATAAACTTCTCCTTGACTTCTTGGTGACAGGTGGCAGTATTTTCACATCCGGATGAAATGCATGCCCAAATTCAACTGCCTGCTACTCATCCCCAGAAGATAAGATATGCATATTAGTAGTAGATGTTGATAGAAAACACTCTGAAGTTTCTAAAACTGTTTGAATCATGTCTGTGAGTATAACAGAACCCGAGGACAAACCAATCAGATTTTTTTTGTTTTGGAGGTCCACCTTCTGTTCAATGGGTTTTCATTGGGAATCCAGATTTCTAAGAGACCTTCTTGCAGTTCCGATCACTTCCACTGGATGTCAACGCCTCTTCAACCTCAGGAGGCTGAAGAAATTCGGCTTGTCACCAAAAGCACTCACAAACTTCTACAGATGCACAATCGAGAGCATCCTGGCGGGCTGTATCACCGCCTGGTATGGCAACTGCACCGCACTCAACCGTAAGGCTCTCCAGAGGGTAGTGAGGTCTGCACAACGCATCACCGGGGGCAAACTACCTGCCCTCCAGGACACCTACACCACCCGATGTCACAGGAAGGCCATAAAGATCATCAAGGACATCAACCACCCGAGCCACTGCCTGTTCACCCCGCTATCATCCAGAAGGCGAGGTCAGTACAGGTGCATCAAAGCTGGGACCGAGAGACTGAAAAACAGCTTCTATCTCAAGGCTAACCACTAACACTGAGTGGCTGCTGCCAACACACTGACACTGACTCAACTCCAGCCACTTTAATAATGGGAATTGATGGGAAATGATGTAAATATATCACTAGCCACTTTAAACAATGCTACCTTATATAAATGTTACTTACCCTACATTATTCATCTCATATGCATACGTATATACTGTACTCTATATCATCGACGGTATCCTTATGTAATACATGTATCACTAGCCACTTTATACTATACTATGCCACTTTGTTTACATACTCATCTCATTTGTACATACTGTACCCGATACCATCTACTGTATCTTGCCTATGCTGCTCTGTACCATCACTCATTCATATATCCTTATGTACATATTCTTTATCCCCTTACACTGTGTACAAGACAGTAGTTTTGGAATTGTTAGTTAGATTACTTGTTATTACTGCATTGTCGGAACTAGAAGCACAAGCATTTCGCTACACTCGCATTAACATCTGCTAACCATGTGTATGTGACAAATAAAATTTGATTTGATTTGATTTGAACAGTCTTTAGAAATTGGTTGAGAGGGTCACTTGAAGTGTACTGTTAGATAGAGGCGCGTGACCAGAAAGGTAGTGTCAGTTTGTTTTCTTCCTGTATTGAACACAGATCCGTCTTCAATTTGATCTATTATTTACGTAAAAAAATACAATATAAAATATAAAAAAATACAATATAAAAGTTGTAATACAAAAGTAGTTGAAATGTTTTGGCAAATTGTACAGGTAACCTTTAAGATATTTTGTAGTCACGTTGCACAAGTTGGAAACGATGTTTTTCTGGATCAAATGCGCCAAATAAATGGACATTTTGGATATATATTGACAGAATTAATTGAACAAAAAGGACCATTTGTGATGTTTATGGGACATATTGGAGTGCCAACAAAAGAAGCTCGTCAAAGGTAAGGCATGAATTATATTTTTATTTCTGCATTTTGTGTTGCGCCTGCAAGGTTGAAATATGGTTTCTCTCTTTGTTTAAGGAGGTGCAATCCTCAGATAATAGCATCGTTTGCTTTCACCGAAAATACTTTTTGAAATCTGACATGACGCTAGCGTCCCACATATCCGAGAGAGGTTAATGCAAGATACAACTATTATAAATGGAACTTTAGATAAACTTCTCCTTAATGCAACCGCTGTGTCAGATTTTTAAAAAAAAATTACGGAAAAAGCATAATCTGAGTACGGCACTCAGACGACAAATCAAGCCAAACAGATATCCGCCATGTCAACATTAGACAGAAATAGTATTATAAATATTCACTTACCTTTGATGATCTTCATCAGAATGCACTCCCAGGAATCCCAGTTCCACAATAAATGTTTGATTTGTTCGATAAAGTTCATAATTTATGTCCAAACACCTCCTTTTGTTTGCGCGTTTAGTAAACAAATCAAAACTCACGAGGCACAGGCAATTCCAGCGGAAATGTCGGACGAAAATTCCAAAAAGTTATATTACTGGTCGTAGAAACATATCAAATGATGTATAGAATCAATCTTTAGGATGTTTTTATCATAAATGTTCAATGTTCCAACCAGAGAATACCATTGTCTGTAGAAAAGCAATGGACCGAGAGGTAACTCTCTCATGACCATGTGTCACAAGCCTGTGGCTCTCTGCCAGACCTCTGACTCATTCCCCTCTCATTCAGCCCCCCTTCATAGTAGAAGCATCAAACAATGTTCTAAAGACTGTTGACTGTTGATCGAGTGGAAGCCTTAGGAAGTGCAAGATGACCAACATCCCACTGTAGGGGATATCTTCAATAGGGGATGAGTTGAAAAACTACAAGCCTCAGATTTCCCACTCCCTATCTGGATTTTCAGGTTTTTGCCTGCCATATGAGTTCTGTTATACTCACAGACATCATTCAAACTGTTTAAGAAACTTCAGAGTGTTTTCTATCCCATACTAATACCAATACTAATGATATGCATATATTAGCATCTGGGACTGAGTAGGAGGCAGTTTACTCTGGGCACACTTTTCATCCAAACAGGCTAGGGTACTAGTGTAGAGCTGAAAGCATTAGGTTAGGTAATAGGTAATTAGGTTAGGTATAGGTAATATGGCCCAAATTCCTGACCAGAAGATATTTACAGTGCATTCGGGATGTATTCAGACCCCTTGACTTTTTCCACATTCTGTTACGTTACAGCCTTAATCTTAAAATGTATTTAAATGTTTTTTTTTCTCATTAATCTACACACAACTCCCCATAATGACAAAGCAAAACCAGACATGTATTCATTTTTGCAAATTTATTAGAAATAACAAACTGAAATATCAAATTTACATAAGTATTCAGACTCTTTACTCAGTACTTTGTTGAAGCACCTTTGGCAGTGATTACAGCCTCGAGTCTTCTTGGGTATGACGCTACAAGCTTGGCACGCCTGTATTTGGGGAGTTTCTCCCATTCTTCTCTGCAGATCCTCTCAAGCTCTGTCAGATTGGATTGGGAGAGTCGCTGCACAGCTATTTTCAGGTCTCGTCAGAGATGCTAGATCGGGTTCAAGTCCGGGCTCTGGCTGGGCCACTCAAGGACATTCAGAGACTTGTCCCGAAGCCACTCCTCCGTTGTCTCGGCTGTGTGCTTAGGGTCGATGTCCTGTTTTAAAGGTGAACATTCACCCCAGTCTGAGGTCGTGAGTGTTCTGGAGCAGGTTTTCTTCAAAGATCTCTCTGTACTTTGCTCCGTTCATCTTTCCCTCGATCCTGACTAGTCTTCCAGTAACTGCCTCGGAACAAAAATTCAGCCACCACCACCACGCTTCGCCATAGGGATGGTGCCAAGTTTCATCCAGAAGTGACGCTTGGCATTCAGGCCAAAGTGTTCAACCTTGGTTTCATCAGACCAGATTAACTTGTTTCTCAGAGTCTTTAGGTGCCTCCAAGCAGGCTGTCATGTGCCTTTTACTGAGGAGTGACTTCTGTCTGGCCACTCTACCATAAAGGTCTGATTGGTGGAGTGCTGCAGAGATGGTGGTCCTTCTGGAAGGTTCTCCCATCTCCACAGAGGAACTTTTGAGCTCTGTCAGGGTGACCATCGGGGTCTTGGTCACCTCCGTTACCAAGGCCCTTCTCCCCCAATTAGGAAGAGTCTTGTTGGTTCCAAACTTATTCTATTTAAGAATCATGGATGTCACTGTGTTCTTGTGGACCTTCAGTGCTGCAGACATTTTTTGGTACCCTTCCCCAGATCTGTGTCTCGACACAATCCTGTCTCAAAGCTCTTTGGGCAATTCCTTCAACCTCATGGCTTGATTTTTGCTCTGACATCACTGTCAACTGGGGGACCTTATATAGACATGTCTAATCAATTGAATATTTCACAGGTGGTCTAATCAAGGTGTAGAAAACTCTCAATGATTATCAATGGAAACAGGATGCACCTGAGCTCATAGCAAACGGTCTGAATAGTTATGTTTATTTTATTTATCTTTATTTAACTAGTTAAATCAGTTAAGAACAAATTCTTATTTACAATGACGGCCTAGGAACAGTGGGTTAACTGCCTGTTCAGGGGCAGAACGACAGATTTGTCCCTTGTCAGCTTGGGGGTTTGAACTTGCAACCTTCCGGTTACCACTAGGCCACTAGGCTACCCTGCTGCCCCACATAATATTTTTTTTATTAAATTTGCTAACATTTCTAAAAACCTGTTTTCTGTTTGTCATTATGGGGCAGTTTGTAGATTGATGAGGGACATTTTTCATTGAATCAGTTTTAGAATAAGGCTGTAACGTAACAAAATGTGGAAAAAGGGAAGGGGTCTGAATACTTTCCGAACGCACTGTACACCTATCTAATCCTTTCAGATCTATACAGAGCTTTAAGTCTAACTTAAATGAGAAGGAGAAAGATGCCAACAGGGTGACCGACAAGCCTCACTACCGTTCACTGTAAGCCTTAAAATGGCCTAATAAAAAATATATAATCTAAATCAAATCTAAGTTTATTAGTCACGTACACAGTTTAGCAGATGTTATAACAGGTGCAGTGAAATGCTTATGTTATTAGCTTCAAACAACGCAGTAAAATGACAAACAAGTACACAAAATTAAAATGTAAAAAAATAAGAAAAAAAATGTCATTAAGAGCATCGTGACGAATCCAATGAACAACCCAAATAGCGCTGTAACAGTAATCAAAATGTGATCTATAAGTACATTACCAGTCAAAAGTGTGGACACACCTACTCATTCAAGGGTTTTTATTTATTTATTATTATTATTATCCACATTGTAGAATAGTGAAGACATCAAAACTATGAAATAACACATATGGAATCATGTAGTAACCAAAAAAGGTGGTAAACAAATGAAAATATATTTTAGGTTTTAGATTCTTCAAAGTAGCCTCCCTTTGCCTTGATGACAGCTTTGCACACTCTTGGCATCTCTCAACCAGCTTCACCTGGAATGCTTTTCCAATAGTCTTGAAGGAGTTCCCACATATGCTGAGCACTTGTTGGCTGCTTTTCCTTCACTCTGCGGTCCAACTCATCCCAAACCATCTCAATTGGGTTGAGGTCGGGTGATTGTGGAGGCCAGGTCATTTGATGGAGGACTCAATCACTCTCCTTGGTAAAATAGCCCTTACGCTGCCTGGAGGTGTGTTGGGTCATTGTCCTGTTGAAAAACAAATGATAGTCCCATTAATGTCACACCCTGATCTGTTTCACCTGTCCTTGTGCTGGTCTCCACCCCCCTCCAGGTGTCACCCTCTTCTCCACATATCCACTAACTGTGGATAACTTTTCTGTCTGTCTTTGTCAGTTCATCTTGTTTGTCAAGTCAATCAGCGTTTTGTCTCAACTCCTTCATTTCCCCAGTCGCTCTTTTTTTTCCTCGTTCTCCTGGTTTTCATCCTGTGCCTTTACCACTACTCTGGATTACCAACCTCTGCCTGACCTGACCCCGAGCCTGCCTGCCGTCCTGTGCCTTTGCCACTACTCTGGATTACCGACCTCTGCCTGACCTGACCCCGAGCCGGCCTGCCGTCCTGTGCCCCTACTCTGGATTACCAACCTCTGCCTGACCTGACCCCGAGCCTGCCTGCCGTCCTGTGCCTTTACCACTACTCTGGATTACCGACCTCTGCCTGACCTGACCCTGAGCCGGCCTGCCGTTCTGTGCCTTTGCCACTACTCTGGATTACCAACCTCTGCCTGACGTGACCCCGAGCCTGCCTGCCGTCCTGTGCCTTTGCCCCTACTCTGGATTACCAACCTCTGCCTGACCTGACCCCGAGCCTGCCTGCCGTCCTGTGCCTTTGCCACTACTCTGGATTACCGACCTCTGCCTGACCTGACCCCGAGCCGGCCTGCCGTCCTGTGCCTTTGCCCCTACTCTGGATTACCAACCTCTGCCTGACCTGACCCCGAGCCTGCCTGCCGTCCTGTGCCTTTACCACTACTCTGGATTACCGACCTCTGCCTGACCTGACCCTGAGCCGGCCTGCCGTTCTGTGCCTTTGCCACTACTCTGGATTACCAACCTCTGCCTGACCTGACCCCGAGCCTGCCTGCCGTCCTGTGCCTTTGCCCCTACTCTGGATTACCAACCTCTGCCTGACCTGACCCCGAGCCTGCCTGCCGTCCTGTGCCTTTGCCCCTACTCTGGATTACCAACCTCTGCCTGACCTGACCCCGAGCCGGCCTGCCGTCCTGTGCCTTTACCACTACTCTGGATTACCGACCTCTGCCTGACCTGACCCTGAGCCGGCCTGCCGTCCTGTGCCTTTGCCACTACTCTGTATTACCGACCTCTGCCTGACCTGACCCTGAGCCGGCCTGCCGTCCTGTGCCTTTGCCACTACTCTGGATTACCGACCCCTGCCTGCCTTGCCCTGTCATTTGCCTGTCCCTGTTGCTGTAATAAACATTGTTACTTCAACACAGCCTGCATTTGGGTGTTACCTGAAACGTGATATTAAGCTCAAACCAGATGGTATGGCGTATCACTGCAGAATGCTGTGGTAGTCACTCTGGTTAATTGTGCCTTGAATTCGAAATAAAATCACTGACAGTGTCACCAGCAAAGCACTCCGATGGTATGGCGTATCACTGCAGAATGCTGTGGTAGTCACGCTGGTTAATTGTGCCTTGAATTCTAAATAAAATCACTGACAGTGTCACCAGCAAAGCACCCCGACACCATCACACCTCCTCCTCCAAGCTTCATGGTGGGAACCACATATGCGGAGATCATCCGTTCACCTATTCTGCATCACACAAAGACACGGCGGTTGAAAGCAAAAATCTCAAATATGGACTCATCAGACCAAAAGACAGATTTCCTCCGGTCTAATGTCCATTGCTCGTGTTTCTTGGCCCATGCAAATCTGTTCTTATTGATGTCCTTTAGTAGTGGTATCTTTGCAGCAATTTGACCACAAAGGCCTGATTCAAGCAAGTATCCTCTAAACAGTTCATGTTGAGATGTGTCTGTTACTTGAACTCTGTGAAGCATTTATTTTGGCTGCAATTTCTGAAGCTGGTAACTCTAATGAACGTATCCTATGCAGCAGAGGTAGCTTTTTGTCTTCCTTTCCTGTTGCGGTCCTCATTGGAGCAAGTTTAATCAAAACGCTTGATGGTTTTTGCGACTGCACTTGAGGAAACTTTCAAAGTTCTTTACATTTTCCGGATTGACTGACCTTCATGTCTTAAAGTAATGATGGACTGTCGTTTCTATTATTTGAGCTGTTCTTGACATAATATGGACTTCTGTATACCACCCCTACCTTGTCACAACACAACTGATTGGCTCAAATGCATTAAGAAGGAAAGAAATTCCACAAACAAACTTTTAACAAGGCACACCTGTTAATTTAAATGCATTCCAGGAGACTACCTCATGAAGCCGGTTGAGAGAATTCCAAGAGTGCGCAAAGCTGTCATCAAGGCAAAGGGTGGCTACTTTGAAGAATCTCAAATCTAAAATATATTTTCATTTGTTTTTGGTTACTACATGATTCCATCTGTGTTATTTCAGAGTTTTGGTGTCTTCATTATTATTCTACAATGTAGAAAATAGTACAAATAAAGAAAAACCCTGGAAGGAGAAGATGTGTCCAAACTTTTGACTGGTACTGTATGTACACCGGAGGAATTTAAAACAAGATAATAATTTAACTGTATTAATAACTGTAATAAATTATCTACCTGTCCCCCCAAAAAAATAATCAAAGCTATCTATAACTCATATTTCTATGGGAATTTGGGCAGATCACCCAAAAAGTTACATATTGCAGTTTTTAAGTAGGATTCTGTGTTTTCACATGCAAAAGTGTCTTTGCGTTAAATCCCGCCTACTCGAATGACCCTACTGCCCCAGAGATGGTGAATTTAAAGTCACATGCAAGCTAACATTACAGCCGCCAGAAACAATCAAAGCTTTAATATAATGACATCAAACATAATCCCTCTCCCTCCAGCCCTCCCCAGGGGCATCGGTTGTCTCCATACCCTAGCTCAAAACCAAAAATTATCCAATTCTAATTAAAATGCAACGGCTGTTTAGCGTATTGGAGTAGACGAAGCCAGCAAGCTAGCTAACTTGTTTGCAGATAAACTGTCCTTGTAGTAGGGACAACATAAACAAGCATCCTTCTCTGTTCTTGGATCGGAATCAACTCGACCCCATAAGAGAAAAAGAAGTGAGAAAAAGACCAAAACAGAAACCGGATAAACATTGGAATTAATTTTGAAAGGTGGTAAGAGTGTGGCCAAAATGGCTACCATTCTCATGGACAGGTAAGTAAGTGTTGGATTGAGTTTTAGCCTGCTATCTAAATTAGCTGCTAACTTTAATGTGTTCAATGTTCAAGCTAGCTAACACTGCTACGTAGCTATCTAGCATCTTCTGTATTCGGACCGTTTTGTACTTAAAGGAATCTAACTATAGCATCATGTAGTTACACTTCATAAACCCCACAAGATGTCCAATGCCTTTATTTAAACTAGCTAACGTTAGCTAGTTAGCTAAAGCTAGACATGCAGATTGTGACATGATAACATTAGTGTGTTTGGTTTGTAGCTAGCTACAGTAAGTGGTTGACAGTATTTTCATCCCAGGACCACCCCAAATAATTAATCTTGTTATAAAATTCAGTACAGTAACATCACACACATTTACCACTGTCCCTAAACCTCTCCTTTCTCTCAGTCTATCCACCTGTCTATTCTTTTCTATTTTCACCTGCTCTTCCCCACCCTTCTCTCCTCTTTCTCCCTCATCCTTCTCCCTGTGTCACACATAGCAGCCACCTGTGATTCCAGGGACAAATCCAGAGATGTTGTTTTGGTGGGTTTAAATAAGATATTACTCCAATCTATTTGATTCAAGAGCATGCTGTGTCTCAACGGATGGCGGGCCCAACACAAGCACCTGAGATTATGTAAAAGAGCTACAACAATGCCACAATGCGGAAATGAGAGAGAGAGACTGATACAGTGAAACAGAGAGGGGATGGAGGGAAAGAGAGAGGGGGAAAAGAGAGAAATTTCCCTTAGATTACACAGACCCAGAAAGAATTCAAAATCTACTGGGTGAAATACCACTGTGTGCCATCACAGCAGCAATATTTGTGACCTGTTGCCACAAGAAAAGGGCAACCAGTGAAGAACAAACACCATTACCTATATATCATTTTTTATTTATTTTCCCTTACGTACTTTAACTATTTGCAAATCATTACACTGTATATATACACATCATGACATTTGAAATGTCTTTATTCTTTTGGAAGTGTAATGTTGATTTTTATTGTTTATTTCACTTTTGTTTATTATCTATTCCACTTACTTTGGCAATGTAAAGATACATTTCCCATGCCAATAAAGCCCTTAAATTGAATGGAATTGAGAGAGAGCGAGCGAGAAAGATTTTTAAATGTTTTTTTAACTTTATTGGGTCTGGGAACCCACAAAACAATGAACAACTCAAACAAACAAAAACATGATTAAACATCAATTAAAAACACAACAGCAAATCTTCCTCCACAGTAACTAAACACAACAGCAAATCTTCCTCCACAGTAACTAAACACAACAGCAAATCTTCCTCCACAGTAACTAAACACAACAGCCTCTGAATACCCCATATGCTCATAAACAGCCCAATGCTCTTAACCATTGTGTAATACGCAAACTCAACCTTCCGTCTAGCTGCCAACATCCCATCCAGCATTCCCACCACACCCCAGTCCTGGAATACTGTTCTTTCGTGACTTACGTATTGCTAATTTAGCTGCCCTGACACAACGTTAATCAAGAGAACTACATCCATTCGACTAAATTTATACTTTGGCCCAAATATAAACAGTTGGAAGAGAAAACCTCTCCCTGAGCTGAGAACCAACTAGTGATCAGGTGGAGCGGACCCTATCTGAAGCTCCCTGGTAACCGTGGAGCGGACCCTATCTGAAGCTCCCTGGTAACCGTGGAGCGGACCCTATCTGAAGCTGACCTGCCCACAGCGATTCACTCTTTTCCCAATTAACTCTAGCTGAGGAGGACCCCTCATACACCTTTTGAACGTTTGAGAACCTTAACATCCTCACCCTCTGTAATACAAACTGTCATGTCATCTGCATACGCAGACAGTGCTATTATGGAACTCTTCATCACCTTCGGATGCTCACACATATACACCCACATACTGTACAGAAAGAAAAACAAACACACACGGAGAAGGAAATAAACACATACATACACAGAAACAATCACTCGTACAGAGAGAGAGAGAAACCAACACACATATACTTTCAGGGCGAGCCAGAGGGAGAGAGAGATGCTCATATCCAAACAGCATAAACATGGGCAGCATAAACAGAAACTGTCAAACAGATCCACAGTATCAGAGCTCCAGTTAGCTAGATGCACTACAGTAACCTTCTCTCGCTCTGTATGTGTGTGTATGTGTGTGTGTGTGTGTGTGTGTGTGTGTGTGTGTACGTATGCGTTTGTTTCTCTGTATGTGTGTTTGAGCATCTGAAGGCGACGTGTGAAGTGTGTAGACTTGCAGTGTGGCAGAGTAGTGAACTACATATAGTTTAACTAGTAATTAAACTATATTTTGCAGTAGCTTGGTTGTGTGTGTGGTGTGTGTGTGTGGTGTGTGTGTGTGTGTGTGTGTAAGGGAGAGGGACGTGGGAACACAGCTTAGTAAGACACATTGTTTAGAGTTCCCACACTAGCCATAACCTTCACTACGGCAAGCCTAGGGGGCCACACAGAGCACTCACATATCTCACAATATGCACAATACATAGCGTGCTAGAGTAAGTCACATACTTTTTTATTGAAGTGCAATAACCTAACCTAATATGAGCTAGTCACAGTATATCCCAGTTCAACTACCTGTGGTCAACATATGGACCATTATCCTCACAGCAGCACTAGTCATACTAGTATAGTAACTAGTATAATAACACTCATCAGCCCCGTGATCATGAGGACAGGTCTGTGTCACACACAGGTTATGTTCTTCTATCCTCGTGGTGACCTAAAATGTATTTCCCGGACCCATAACTTAACCCTAACCTTAACCCATAACCCTACCCCAAACTTAATTCCTGACCATAACCCTAATTCTAACCCTTAAGCTTAAAATAGCCTTTGTCCTCATGCGGACGTGGGAAATGTCCCCACAAGGTAGAACATTCCTTGTTGTACTATCCTTGTGGGGACTTTAGGTCTCCACAAGGATGGAAGAACCAACACACACACACACACACACACACACACACACACACACACACACACACACACACACACACACACACACACACACACACACACACACACCATCCCTCTCCGGCTGTAATCAGTCTATGACAGGAAGTGGTTTACCCATCACACACACAACGCTCCCATGGCCCACATAATAAAACGGTCCTTAACCTTTTACTGTAGTGAACTAAATCAGGGTCATACACAGTGTTTCTTGGTAGTCTTAAGCAAATCTACTTTGAAACAAAAGTATACACCTCACACACATGGTTATGGGCTTAAAAAAGAAGACACCTGTACCATGTCAGATATAGAGTACATTTATTACATTGAGTTTTCATCTCAATATTACACTTTGTGTATACACCACAGAGGACTGAAATATAACAAAACTGTTTGACATTTTTTTTCATATATATTTATTAATTATCAAAAATATGAATAACATTCTACCCATGAGGCCACTAGGTCCTTTGACTGCCGGAAAGAGCTACGTTAAGATGATGTAGTAGTGGGTGTCATTATTTAACACAGCTGATCTATAATCAGTGTGTGTCTCTCCATGGAGACCAACAGCTTTTGTCCAGAGAGTGCATTGTCCAGTGACAGTGTATGGGAAAATGGGTCAGAAAGAGAAGAGATATGGCTCCTAGGCATGGAGCTACTTGTGTCTCTCTCGTGTGTGTGTGTGTGTGTGTGTGTGTGAGAGAGAGAGATCTAATGCATTCGGGGGTGTGGGGGTGTTGTGCTGGTGACAAGGTCTGTGATTTATTTAGAATTCAAGACACACTAAACCAGCATGGCAACCACAGCATTCTGAAACAATACGCCACCCCATCTGGGCAAGCCCTGCCACATCCGCCGAGCGTCGGAGCCGGTGTAGTACGATTCGATCTTAGTCCTGTGTTGACGCTTTGCATGTGATGGTTCGTCAGAGGGCATAGCGGGATTTCTTATAAGCTTCCGGGTTAGGGTCCCGATCCTACCCTTTAGCTCAGTGCAGATGTTTCCTGTAATCCATGGCTTCTGGTTGGGGTATGTACGTATGGTCACTGTGGGGACGACGTCATCAATGCACTTATTGATGAAGCCAGTGACAGATGTGGTGTACTCCTCAATGCCATCGGAGGAATCCTGAAACATATTCCAGTCTGTGCTAGCAAAACAGTCCTGTAGCTTAGCATCTGGTTCATCACTTTTTTATGAAGCAGATGCTAAGCTACAGGACTGTTTTGCTAGCACATCAATCCATAAGTTTTATTTCACAATGTAGAAAATAGTAAAAATCAAGAAAAACCCATGAATGAGTAGGTGTGTCCAAACTTTTGACTGGTACTGTATGCTTTTGCGTGATATTCCATATGCCTGTATTGCAGAATCAAGTTTTTTTTGTTTTTTTTGCGTTTATGCCCGCTTGTCCTCATGTTGTCTTTTTGGTGTTGTCTCCTTCGCTCCTTCTGTGCTGTGTGCACCTTCCCATTTACATCAGTGATCTATATATAATGACGAGATGTATTTATTTATTTCACCTTTATTTAACCAGGTAGGCAAGTTGAGAACAAGTTCTCATTTACAATTGCGACCTGGCCAAGATAAAGCAAAGCAGTTCAACACATACAATAACACAGAGTTACACATGGAGTAAAACAAGTCAGAACCGTCCAGAGTAGTGATGCTGGACGGGCGGGCAGGTGCAGGCAGCGATCGGTTGAAGAGCATGCATTTAGTTTTACTTGTATTTAAGAGCAGTTGGAGGCCACGGAAGGAGAGTTGTATGGCATTGAAGCTCGTCTGGAGGGTTGTTAACACAGTGTCCAAAGAAGGGCCAGACGTATACAGAATGGTGTCGTCTGCGTTGAGGTGGATCAGAGACTCACCAGCAGCAAGAGCGACATCATTGATGTATACAAAGAAGAGAGTCGGCCCAAGAATTGAACCCTGTGGCACCCCCATAGAGACTGCCAGAGGCCCGGACAACAGGCCCTCCGATTTGACACACTGAACTCTATCAGAGAAGTAGTTGGTGAATCAGGGGAGGCAATCATTTGAGAAACCAAGGCTATCGAGTCTGCCGATGAGGATGTGGTGATTGACAGAGTCGAAAGCCTTGGCCAGGTCAATGAATACGCACAGTATTGTTGCACAGTATTGTTTCTTATCGATGGCGGTTAAGATATCGTTTAGGACCTTGAGCGTGGCTGAGGTGCACCCATGACCAGCTCTGAAACCAGATTGCATAGCGGAGAAGGTGCGGTGGAATTCGAAATGGTCTTATTGTTGACTTGGCTTTCGATTACCTTAGAAAGGCAGGGTAGGATAGATATAGGTCTGTAGCAGTTTGGGTCAAGAGTGTCCCCCCCTTTGAAGAGGGGGATGACCGCAGCTGCTTTCCAATCTTTGGGAATCTCTTGACGACACGAAAGAGAGGTTGAACAGGCTAGTAATAGGGGTTGCAACAAATTTGGCAGATAATTTTAGAAAGAAAGGGTCCAGATTGTCTAGCCCGGCTGATTTGTAGGGGTCCAGATTTTGCAGCTCTTTCAGAACATCAGCAGACTGGATTTGGGAGAAGGAGAAATGGGGAAGGCTTGGGCGAGTTGCTGTGGGGGGGTACAGTGCTGTTGACCGGTGTAGGGGTAGCCAGGTGGAAAGCATGGCCAGCCGTAGAAAAATGATTATTGAAATTCTCAATTATAGTGGATTTATCGGTGGTTACAGAGTTTCCTATCCTCAGTGCAGTGGGCAGCTGGGAGGTGTTCTTATTCTCCATGGACTTTACAGTGTCCCAGAACTTTTTTGAGTTTGTGTTGCCGGAAGCAAATTTCTGCTTGAAAAAGCTAGCCTTGGCTTTTCTAACTGCCTGTGTATGTTGGTTTCTAACTTCCCTGAAAAGTTGCATATCACGAGGGCTGTTCGATGCTAATGCAGAACGCCATAGGATGTTTTTGTGTTGGTTAAGGTCAGTCAGGTCTGGAGAGAACCAAGGGCTATATCTGTTCCTGGTTCTACATTTCTGGAATGAGTCATGCTTATTTAAGATGGTGAAGAAGGCATTTAAAAAAAAACAGGCATCCTCTACTGACGGGATGAGGTCAATATCCTTCCAGGATACCCAGGCCAGGTCAATTAGAAAGGCCTGCTCGCTGAAGTGTTTCAGGGAGCGTTTGACAGTGATGAGTGGAGGACGCTTGACCGCTGACCCATTACGGATGCAGGCAATGAGGCAGTGATCGCTGAGACCTTGGTTGAAAACAGCAGAGGTGTATTTAGAGGGCAAGTTGTTTAGGATGATATCTATGAGGGTGCCCGTGTTTACGGCTTTGGGGTGGTACCTGGTAGGTTCATTGATAATTTGAGTGAGATTGAGGGCATCAAGCTTAGATTGTAGGATGGCTGGTGTGTTAAGCATGTTCCAGTTTAGGTCACCTAGCAGCACGAGCTCTGAAGATAGATGGGGGGCAATCCATTTACATATGGTGTCCAGAGCACAGCTGGGGGCAGAGGGTGGTCTATAGCAGGCGGCAACGGTGAGAGACTTGTTTGTGGATTTTTAAAAGTAGAAGTTCAAATTGTTTGGGTATAGACCTGGATAGTAGGACAGAACTCTGCAGGCTCTCTCTGCAGTAGATTGCAACACCGCCCCCTTTGGCCGTTCTATCTTGTCTGAAAATGTTGTAGTTAGGGATGGAGATTTCAGAGTTTTTGGTGGTCTTCCTAAGCCAGGATTCAGACACGGCTAGGACATCCGGGTTGGCAGAATGTGCTAAAGCAGTGAATAAAACAAACTTAGGGAGGAGGCTTCTAATGTTAACATGCATGAAAGCAAGGCTATTATGGTTACAGAAGTCAACAAAAGAGAGCGCCAGGGGAGTAGGAGTGGAGCTAGGCACTGCAGGTCCTGGATTAACCTCTAAATCACCAGAGGAACAGAGGAGGAGTAGGATAAGGGTACGGCTAAAAGCTATGAGAATTGGTCGTCTAGGACGTCCGGAACAGAGAGTAAAAGGAGGTTTCTTGGAGCGATAAAATAGCTTCAAGGTATAATGTACAGACAAAGGTACGGTAGGATGTGAAAACAGTGGAGGTAAACCTAGGCATTGAGTGATGATGAGAGAGATATTGTCTCGAGAAACATAACTGAAACCAGGTGATGTCATCGCATGTGTGGGTGGTGGAACTGAAAGGTTGGATAAGGTATAATGAGCAGGGCTAGAGGCGCTATAGTGAAATAAGCCAATAAACACTAACCAGAACAATGGACAAGGCATATTGACATTAAGGAGAGGCATGCTTAGCCGGGTCCAGTGAGTAGTGAGGTTGGTGTCACAGCGATTCAGACAGCTAGCCGGGGCATCGGTAGCAAGCTGGCAGAGGATGGAGGTTTGTTTTTAGCCACCTCGTACGTCTCCATCGGTAGATTAGTGGGGTTCCGTGTGGTAGAGGGGACCAATCCAATTGGCAAAATAGATATAGTTATAGTGACCCAAGAAAATTGTCCGATAGACCTATTTAGATAGCAGCCGATAAGACAGCTAACGATTAGCGAACCTGCTTTCATCTGTGAAGAGCACAGGGCGCCAGTGGCGAATTTGCCAATCTTGGTGTTCTCTGGCAAATGCAAAACGTCCTGCACGGTGTTGGGCTGTAAGCACAACCCCCACCTGTGGACGTCGGGCCCTCATTCCACCCTCATGGAGTCTGTTTCTGACCATTTGAGCAGACACATGCATATTTGTTGCCTGCTGGAGGTCATTTTGCAGGGCTCTGGCAGTGCTCCGCAGAACCACTCCTTTATTGGGGGTGTCTTGCTAATTTAATTTCCACCTGTTGTCTATTCCATTTGCACAACAGCATGTGAAATGTATTGTCAATCAGTGTTGCTTCCGAAGTGGACAGTTTGATTTCACAGAAGTGTGATTGACTTGGAGTTACATTGTGTTGTTTAAGTGTTCCCTTTATTTTTTTGAGCAGTATATATATATATATATATATGTATATATATATACTGCTCAGGCGACAAGCTTAGGTTCAAAATAAGCTAATAGAAACGCATTGGGGTCCAGGCTCTGTCGCAGCCGGCTGCAACCGGGAGACCCATGGGGCGGCGCACAAGTGGGCACAATTGGCACAGCGTCGCCCGGGTTTTGCCGGCATGGATGTTCTTGTCTTATCGTGCGCTAGCGACTCCTGTGGCGGACCGGGTGCAGTGCACGTTGACAGTCGCCAGGTGTACGGTGTTTCCTCCGACACATTGGTGCGGTTAGCTTCCGGGTTAAGTGGGCATTGTGTCAAGAAGCAGCATGGCTTGGTTGGGTTGTGTTTCAGAGTACGCATGGCTCTATGGTACCACGTATAGCTATCAGCATTTTAGTCAAATAAAGATTGTTATTCTAGCATTTTAGCCTGTGTTTTATAACTGTGCAATAAGTATTAACCAATTATATAAGGAATTGGCAACTCGTTCTCATTCTGAGAAATAAGGTAAGCCGCTTGATTTCAATAATCAGAACAAAGTGGACAGGCTAGCATGCTGTTCAAACAGTTGGAGACGGACAGAAGGGTGTGTTCATAACAATTCAACTGTTTTGCCTTGTTAGCTGAATTCAGAGATTTGTGAAATTATACCTTGATCCAAGTTGGCTAAACTTGAAATCTAAATATTAGCTGGCTACTCACTAGAACGTAGGCTTGTGCGTGAGAGATTGTTTATGGGACCAGTGTTCATTTTCTATAATGCCTGCTACATGCCTTCTACATTATCTATTATTATGAATGTACATTGTGCTTGGTTCTGGTTAAATTTGTAACAAAAATGACATTTTTATAGATGGACCTGAAAGCCAGATCAGTGATTATTGCAAAAAAAAGCAGGTACAACTATTTTGATAAAATAATGACATTATTAGAGATATGAGATATGAGTTTTAGGCTATTTAGCTTGGGTATCTGTGTGGGGTGTTTGGGTATGTGTGTGGGGTGTTTGGGTATGTGTTTGGGTATGTGTGTGGGGTGTTTGGGTATGTGTGTGGAGTGTTTGGGTATGTGTGTGGGGTGTTTGGGTGTGCAAACAGTTTAAAAAGGCAACAGACTCCTCCAACACACACTGCATCCCACTGCTGGCTTACCTCTGAAGTTAAGCAGTATTAGTCCTGGATGGGAGACCAGATGCTGCTGGAAGTGGTGTTGGAGGGCCAGTAGGAGGCACTATTTCCTCTGGTCTAAAAATAACATTTAAAAAATAATCCCAATGCCCCAGGGCAGTGATTGGAGACATTACCCTGTGTAGAGTGCTGTCTTTTGGATGGGACATTAAACAGGTATTCTGACTCTCTGTGGTCACTAAAGATCCCATGGCACTTATTGTAAGAGTAGGAGTGTTAACCCTGGTGTCCTGGATAAATTCCCAATCCGGCCCTCATACCATTATGGCCACCTAATCATCCCCAGATTCCAATTGGCTCATTCATCTCCCCGTAACCATTCCCCAGATTGTTGCTGTAAATGAGAATGTGTTCTCAGTCATTACACTGTCCTTCCTTTTACATTCAACACCAACTATACACCATCAACTATACACCATCAACTATACACCATCAACGCCATAAAACGCCCTTTCAGACACCAAACCGATCAAATCTGTACAGCGTGTGACTGTATCATCTGACCAGCCCCAAAGCAAACAGCTCTGTCAGGGTATGTCTGTTAGATCTTTATGGCTAAATCGGTATAGTATAAGGTTTATCCCAAATGGCACCCTATCCCCTCTATAGTGCACTAAACGGGGCTCTGGTCAAAAGTAGTGCACTACAGAGGGAATAGGGTGCTTTTTGGGACACAGAATAGAGGCGTATAAAAATAACCTTGCCAATCTGGACTGAGCCGGTCTAACAGGATGTGGGGGAGGGGAGGGTGTGGTGGTGAGTACAACAGCAGGTGTCATTGAAGGGGTCAAACGGAACCTGTGTTTCATTTATGTATCATGTACACTCCAAAAGTATGTGGACACCCCTTCAAATTAGTGGATTCGGACATTTCAGCCCCACCTGTTGCTGACAGCTGTATAACATTGAGCACAGAGCCATACAATCGCCATAGACAAACATTGGCAGTAGAATGGCCTGTACTGAAGAGCTTAGTGATTTTCAACGTGGCACTGTCATAGGATGCCAGCTTTCTAACAAGTCAGTTCGTCAAATTTCTGCCTTGCTAGAACTGCCCCTAGTCACCTGGAAGTGTTGTTATTGTGAAATGGAAACATCTAGGAGCAACAACGGCTCAGCCGTGAAGTGGTAGGCCACACAAGCTCACAGAACGGGACTGCCGAATGCTGAAGTGTGTATCGCGTAAAAATCGTCTGTCCTACCGAGTTCCAAGCTGCCTTTGGAAGCAACAACAGCACAAGAACTGTTAGTCGGGAGCTTCATGAAATGGGTTTCTAAAGCCGAGCAGCCGCAAACAAGCCTAAGATCACCATGCGCAATGCCAAGCATCGGCTGGAGTGGTAAAGCTCACTGCCATTGGACTGGTGCAGTGGAAAAGTGTTCTCTGGAGTGATAAATCACGCTTCACCATTTGGCAGTCCGACAGACAAATCTGGGTTTTGCGGATGCTAGGCGAACACTAACTGCCCCATTGCATAGCGCCAACTGTAAAGTTTGGTGGAGGAGGAGTAATGGTCTGGGGCTGTTTTGCATGGTTCAGTCTAGTCCCCTTAGTTCCAGTGAAGGGAAATCGTAACGCTACAGCACACAATGGCATTCTAGACAATTCTGTGCTTCCAACTTTGTGGCAACAGCTTTCCTGTTTCAGCATGACAATGACGGCTGTGCACAAAGCAAGGTCCATACAGAAATGGTTTGTCAAGATCGCTGTTGAAGAACTTGATTGTCCACATACTTTTGGCCATGTAGTGTATGTCACCTCTATGAAACCAGGATGTAATGGTTCAATGCAAGTGGAGATAGATAGAGGTGGTATGAGCCATACTTACACACACAGTACAGTAATAATTGTCCAAAATAATATTCCCCCGTCTACATTTTGTCATCTTCTTTTTCTGACTGCCACCATGTTTAACTTATATCGATCATCCCTCTTTCTGACAACAACGAGGAGGTTGCCACTCTGCCCCCCCCCCCCCCCATTACTTTACCCCTCTCCTCTCATCTGCCCCCCCCCCCCCCCCCATCTCTTTACCCCTCTTCTCTCATCTGCCCCCCTTTTCCCCTCTACTCTCCTATGCCCCCCCTCTCTCCAGCATGCTCCCCTCTCTTCTGCCACCCTTCTCCTCCTCCCCCTCTCTCTGTTGGAAGGGGACACACACAGAGCAGTAATGGGAGCACACAAAGGTGTCTGCAGGAGACATACTTTCATCAGCCCAGCTGGATCATAGTTGCCATGGAAATAAGGGCCACAGCACGCACACACAGGCTACAGTCACAGATGCTCCTCCGGCTTTGCCTTGTAAGCCGTCTACGGTAGAGTCAACCAAGTCCAACGTTATTAAATATAAAAAATACATTGCATTTGATGTAAAGGTATCATATCAATTCCACTCCACTGCATAGCTTGGTGGCAATACTCAGTGCCAGTACTTGTGGCTCAAGACAATGTCCAACATCATTTGAAACTCAGAAAACGGCCCGAGAAGTGTGAGCAGAGGTGAGATGTAATGGAGGTCTGGAGGTGATGGAGGAGAAAAGAACAAAAGAAAGAGAAAGGCAGGTTGAAGAGAGAGGGAGCTACAGACATGTTCAACGTGAGCTCCTGATATATTTAAGTTTTTGGAGTTTTAGAATGAGATAAACACTCAAATCTAAAAAAAAGACAAGAAGTGATGAACAACAACTCTATTCAATCACAATAGAAAAAAAGTTACTTTGCGCCTCAAATTAAGAAGTTTTGACTCTCGCTAGCTAACGTTAGCTACACAATAAAACCCTAGCCAGCAGGCTAACAAGCTAGCCAGAAACAATGAGCTAGAACAAACCTAGCAAGGGGAGTTAATTCAACTACATCAAACAACCAAACTGAGTGAGTAAACCAAAAAGGAGCACGGACTCTAACATTAAACATGTTTTTTTGTGTGAAGATTTTTCACTCTTTTTGCTAGTTTGAGCTAAATTAGAGCTAGCTAGCTAGCAACAGCAGCAGACAAACAAAACTAGTTGCCATGGCAATGGGGGAGCAGAACAGAGCAGCAGTAGGAGCAGAGCCCACAGGCACCATGTCCCCACTCCCCCTCAGCGCTGAGTCCATCCTCTACCCTCCAGAGGCCAAAAATGACACAAAGAGGAAAGCTTTTAAACAGAAACTACTAAAGGAGACGCCAGAAACCCTTTTTGCAGAACTCTACAAAAACGGTGAGGTGAGTAATCTCATCTTTCTCACTGATCAGCCAAATGTATGGCGCTCAGCAGTCTGCTCTCACTACCCATCCATAAAGAAAGAGGGAATCTGTAATGGGTGGAAGATTAAAGTCAAAGAGAAAGACGACCCTGACAGCTACATGATAACAATCAACCTTGCACATTCATCTACTGCACATCTACCATTCCAGTGTTTAATTCCAGTGTTTAATTGTTATATTGTAATTACTTCGCCACCATGGCCTATTTAATGCCTTAACTCCCTCATCTTACCTTATTTGCACTCTGTGTATAGACTTTTTGTTTTCTTTTGTTCTACTGTATTATTGACTGTTTTGTTTATTCCATATGTAACTCTGTGTTGTTGTATGTGTCGAACTGCTTTGCTTTATCTTGGCCAGGTTGTAGTTGCAAATGAGAACAACTAGCCTACCTGGTTAAATAAAAAACCTCTACAAGACTGGGACTGTCATGGTGCAAGGTAATCTTAGGCTGTTTGAAACAGACTTTCAGACCATTAAGGAGAGAGCAGAGAGAGAGAGAGAGAGAGAGAGAGAGAGAGAGAGAGAGGCAGAGAAAGAGAGAGGACACCACCAGTGTCCCACAAGACAAATTCCACCAGCACCACCCTCACTATCCCCACCCAAAAAGTCACATCCAACAACTCTCTTCCCACCATAGTGGAGGACACGGCCCAGGAGAGCAACCCCCCTCCATAAAAAGCAGGCTCAGGCCCTCCTCACCACCATGGCTGCCATAAGGTATGAGTTCACCAAACTGGAGGAGGAGGTTGTCCTCCTCACCACCATGGCTGCCATGAGGGATGAGTTCACCAAACTAGGGGGGAGAAGGTTGTCCTGTTCAGGGAGAGTGTGAGCAAACAGCAACCAGACATCCACACCTTAGAGGAGCTCCTAACCAAGGTGTAAACAGCAACCAGACATCCACACCTTAGAGGAGCTCCTAACCAAGGTGTAGACAGCAACCAGACATCCACACCTTAGAGGAGCTCCTAACCAAGGTGTAAACAGCAACCAGACATCCACACCTTAGAGGAGCTCCTAACCAAGGTGTAGACAGCAACCAGACATCCACACCTTAGAGGAGCTCCTAACCAAGGTGTAGACAGCAACCAGACATCCACACCTTAGAGGAGCTCCTAACCAAGGTGTAGACAGCAACCAGACATCCACACCTTAGAGGAGCTCCTAACCAAGGTGTAGACAGCAACCAGACATCCACACCTTAGAGGAGATCCTAACCAAGGTGTAAACAGCAACCAGACATCCACACCTTAGAGGAGCTCCTAACCAAGGTGTAAACAGCAACCAGACATCCACACCTTAGAGGAGCTCCTAACCAAGGTGTAGACAGCAACCAGACATCCACACCTTAGAGGAGCTCCTAACCAAGGAGCGGACAGAGCAGGACAGCAGCCTTGCAACACACCTGAAAGAGATTCAGCAAGAGAGAGACGGACTCAAGAGAGAGCTGGCTGATCTGACACAAATGCTATGATAAAACAAAATCATATCATTTGCATAATAAGAGTAAGTTCATTGAAAAATCCTATTTTAATAGTTATTGTTGGATTGTGAGTGTTTCTCATTTTGAAGGTAAAGAAAAAACAGTTCTGAAATCTTCTCTGCTTTTGGGCTAAAGAGCAGAAACCCAGACTTCCTGAAATAAATTGATGATGTTGATAATGTAGTACTACAGGAAACATGGTGCAGAGGTGATGTTTCCACTGACTGTCCACTAGGTTATAGGGAGTTAATCTGTTTCCACTGGCTGTCCACTAGGTTATAGGGAGTTAATCTGTTTCCACTGGCTGTCCACTAGGTTATAGGGAGTTAATCTGTTTCCACTGGCTGTCCACTAGGTTATAGGGAGTTAATCTGTTTCCACTGACTGTCCACTAGGTTATAGGGTGTTAATCTGTTTCCACTGACTGTCCACTAGGTTATAGGGAGTTAATCTGTTTCCACTGGCTGTCCACTAGGTTATATGGAGTTAATCTGTTTCCACTGACTGTCCACTAGGGTATAGGGAGTTAATCTGTTTCCACTGGCTGTCCACTAGGTCATAGGGAGTTAATCTGTTTCCACTGACTGTCCACTAGGTTATAGGGAGTTAATCTGTTTCCACTGACTGTCCACTAGGGTATAGGGAGTTAATCTGTTTCCACTGGCTGTCCACTAGGTCATAGGGAGTTAATCTGTTTCCACTGACTGTCCACTAGGTTATAGGGAGTTAATCTGTTTCCACTGGCTGTCCACTAGGTTATAGGGAGTTAATCTGTTTCCACTGGCTGTCCACTAGGTTATAGGGAGTTAATCTGTTTCCACTGGCTGTCCACTAGGTTATAGGGAGTTAATCTGTTTCCACTGACTGTCCACTAGGTTATAGGGTGTTAATCTGTTTCCACTGACTGTCCACTAGGTTATAGGGAGTTAATCTGTTTCCACTGGCTGTCCACTAGGTTATATGGAGTTAATCTGTTTCCACTGACTGTCCACTAGGGTATAGGGAGTTAATCTGTTTCCACTGGCTGTCCACTAGGTCATAGGGAGTTAATCTGTTTCCACTGACTGTCCACTAGGTTATAGGGAGTTAATCTGTTTCCACTGACTGTCCACTAGGGTATAGGGAGTTAATCTGTTTCCACTGGCTGTCCACTAGGTCATAGGGAGTTAATCTGTTTCCACTGACTGTCCACTAGGTTATAGGGAGTTAATCTGTTTACACTGGCTGTCCACTAGGTTATATGGAGTTAATCTGTTTCCACTAGCTGTCCACTAGGTTATAGGGAGTTAATCTGTTTCCACTGGCTGTCCACTAGGTTATAGGGTGTTAATCTGTTTCCACTGGCTGTCCACTAGGTTATAGGGAGTTAATCTGTTTCCACTGGCTGTCCACTAGGTTATAGGGTGTTAATCTGTTTCCACTGGCTGTCCACTAGGTTATAGGGAGTTAATCTGTTTCCACTGGCTGTCCACTAGGTCATAGGGAGTTGATCTGTTTCCACTGGCTGTCCACTAGGTTATAGGGAGTTAATCTGTTTCCACTGGCTGTCCACTAGGTTATAGGGAGTTAATCTGTTTCCACTGGCTGTCCACTAGGTTATAGGGAGTTAATCGTACCATCCACCAAATGAAAAGGAATCCCACAGGGCAGGATCAAAGCAGGATCATTATTTTTCTGGTTAAAAATCAACAAGGAGGCTATCTTAACAGATAAAAACGTCTTCCTCTGTGCCACACACATTCCCGCCTCAGTCACCCTATTTCAATGAAGAGAGTTTCTCCATTCTGGAGGGGGAGACTAGTCACGTTCAGGCCCAAGGCAACATACTGGTCTGTGGAGACCTGAATGCTAGAACAGCAGAAGAACTATTAACAGTCAAGGGGACAAACACCTACCAGGAAGCAACAACCTTTTCCTCCGCACAGACCCCCCCCAGAAACAACTATGACAAAGTGAAAAAGTAAAATGGAGTGCAGCTTCTGAAGCACTGTCAATCACTGGGTCTGTACATAATCAACAGTAGGTTAAGAGGGGACTCTTTTGGTAGGTGCTAATTTAATAGTATTAATGCTAAATTGTAATTATTTTGCCTCTATGGCCTATTTACTGCCTACCTCTCTACTCTTCTACATTTGCACACACTGTACATAGATTTTTCTATTTGTCTTTTCTGTTATTGACTGTATGTTTGTTTATGTGTAACTCTGTGTTGTTTGTGTCGCACTGCTTTGCTTTATCTTGGCCAGGTCGCAGTTGTAAATGAGAACTTGTTCTCAACTGACCTACCTGATTAAATGAAGGTGAAATGTATATATTTTAAAGGGTACACCTATAGCTCATCCCTTGGCAACAGTACTGTAAACTACTTCATAATTGACCTCAACCCAGTCTCCCAGAGCCTTCAGTCAGCCCACTAACACCTCTCTCAGACCACAGTAAAATCACAGTGTATCTGAGAAGAGCGAAACCCAACCATGAAGCGTCACGGCCCAATAAATGACATGGTACAAAACAGGCCTATAGATGGAATGCAAACAGTACAAAAATCAGTAGCCAAAAAATACTATCTCCCCTGGACAACTTTTTAGCCTTAACATTCTCCTACAGCAATGGTGTAAATTTGGCCGTTTGGAACATACATTTTAAATTCGACAAATTAGCCTCCTTGGCTAATCTAAAGAAACAAGAGCAAACCAAAAATAATAGATCATGAAAAATGGTTTGATAATGATTGCAAAAATCTAAGAAAGAGACCCAGACAACAACATTTAATAAAAAACAGACCCAGACAACAACATTTAATAAAAAACAGACCCAGACAACAACATTTAATAAAAAACAGACCCAGACAACAACATTTAATAAAAAACAGACCCAGACAACAACATTTAATAAAAAACAGACCCAGATAACAAAAATATACGCCTTCAATTCGGGGAAACACTGAGGCAATAAACACACCCTAAGAACAAAAAAGGAACAGCACATTAGAAATCAGCTGGATGGAATTGAGGAATCCATAGAATAACATTTGAATAAATTAAACAAACCTCACAAGGAATTGGCTATCCAACATGGGGATATCTGGAGAAATCACTTTGCAAACCTCTACAGCAATATAACAAAGAGCCCAGAACAAATATCCTTGTAGCAGCAGCAGTGTACCACAGACTATCAGAATCCTGTGGATACCCCAATTACAGAAGAAGAATTATTGGAAAACTATGCACTCTCCAATTCAAAAAGGCCTGTGGTGCTGATGGTATTTTAAATGAAATGATCAAATATACAGACCACAAATTAAAATTGGCTATACTCAAACTCTTCAACATTATCCTTACTGCAGGTATTTTCCTTGATATTTGGAACCAAGGTTTGATCACACCAATCTATGAAAATGGAGACAAATTTGACCCAAATAATTAGAAGAATTTGTGTTAACAGCAACTTGGGGAAAATTCTCTGCTGTATCATAAATAGCAGACTACATCACTTCCTTGATGAAACACAACGTCCTAAGCAGAAGCCAGATTTTTATTTGTATTTTTTATGATCGTACAACAGACCACATTTCCATCCTCCACACTCTAATTGACCAGCATGTAAACCAAAACAAAGGCCCAATCTACTCGTGTCTTGTAGACTTTAAGAAAGCATTTGATTCAATTTGGCACAAAGGTCTTTTTTTATGAACTAATAGAAAGTGGTATTGGAGGGAAAACATGATTTTATTAAATCAATGTACACTAAAAACAAATGTGTGGTTAAAATTGGCAACAAGCAAACAGACTTCTCTCAGGGACGGGGAGTGAAACAGGGCTACCCAATAAGTCCAACACTATTTAACATCTACATTAACGATTTGGCAAAAAAATATTAGAAGAATTGGCAGCACCTGGTCTCACCCTACACAACACTGAAATCAAGTGTCTGCTGTACACAGATGACCTGGTGCTACTGTCTCCCACTAAGGAGGAGTTACAGCAGCACCTAGATCATCTGCACAGGTTCTGTCAGACCTGGGCTCTGACCGTTAATCACAGGTTCTGTCAGACCTGGGCTCTGACCGTTAATCACAGGTTCTGTCAGACCTGGGCTCTGACCGTTAATCACAGGTTCTGTCAGACCTGGGCTCTGACCGTTAATCACAGGTTCTGTCAGACCTGGGCTCTGACCGTTAATCACAGGTTCTGTCAGACCTGGGTTCTGACCGTTAATCACAGGTTCTGTCAGACCTGGGCTCTGACCGTTAATCACAGGTTCTGTCAGACCTGGGCTCTGACCGTTAATCACAGGTTCTGTCAGACCTGGGTTCTGACCGTTAATCACAGGTTCTGTCTGACCTGGGCTCTGACCGTTAATCACAGGTTCTGTCAGACCTGGGCTCTGACCGTTAATCACAGGTTCTGTCAGACCTGGGCTCTGACCGTTAATCACAGGTTCTGTCAGACCTGGGCTCTGACCGTTAATCACAGGTTCTGTCAGACCTGGGTTCTGACCGTTAATCACAGGTTCTGTCAGACCTGGGCTCTGACCGTTAATCACAGGTTCTGTCAGACCTGGGTTCTGACCGTTAATCACAGGTTCTGTCAGACCTGGGCTCTGACCGTTAATCACAGGTTCTGTCAGACCTGGGTTCTGACCGTTAATCACAGGTTCTGTCAGACCTGGGCTCTGACCGTTAATCACAGGTTCTGTCAGACCTGGGTTCTGACCGTTAATCACAGGTTCTGTCAGACCTGGGTTCTGACCGTTAATCACAGGTTCTGTCAGACCTGGGTTCTGACCGTTAATCACAGGTTCTGTCAGACCTGGGTTCTGACCGTTAATCACAGGTTCTGTCAGACCTGGGCTCTGACCGTTAATCACAGGTTCTGTCAGACCTGGGCTCTGACCGTTAATCACAGGTTCTGTCAGACCTGGGCTCTGACCGTTAATCACAGGTTCTGTCAGACCTGGGTTCTGACCGTTAATCACAGGTTCTGTCAGACCTGGGCTCTGATCGTTAACCACAGGTTCTGTCAGACCTGGGCTCTGACCGTTAATCACAGGTTCTGTCAGACCTGGGCTCTGACCGTTAATCACAGGTTCTGTCAGACCTGGGTTCTGACCGTTAATCACAGGTTCTGTCAGACCTGGGTTCTGACCGTTAATCACAGGTTCTGTCAGACCTGGGTTCTGACCGTTAATCTAAAAAAACAGAATATAATGATATTCCAAAAAAGGTCCAGAATTCAGGACGACAAATATAAATTCTATTTGGACACAGTTCTCTTAGAACACACAAAAAACTACACGTATCTAGGACTATATATCAGCAACACAGGTAGCTCTCACATGGCTGTGAAACTACACGTATCTAGGACTAAATATCAGCAACACAGGTAGCTCTCACATGGCTGTGAAACTACACGTATCTAGGACTAAATATCAGCAACACAGGTAGCTCTCACATGGCTGTGAAACTACACGTATATAGGACTAAATATCAGCAACACAGGTAGCTCTCACATGGCCGTGAAACTACACGTATCTAGGACTAAATATCAGCAACACAGGTAGCTCTCACATGGCTGTGAAACTAGACGTATCTAGGATTAAATATAAGCAACACAGGTAGCTCTCACATGGCTGTGAAACTACACGTATCTAGGACTAAATATCAGCAACACAGGAGGCTCTCACATGGCTGTGAAACTACACGTATCTAGGACTAAATATCAGCAACACAGGTAGCTCTCACATGGCTGTGAAACTACACGTATCTAGGACTAAATATCAGCAACACAGGAGGCTCTCACATGGCTGTGAAACTACACGTATCTAGGACTAAATATCAGCAACACAGGTAGCTCTCACATGGCTGTGAAACTACACGTATCTAGGACTAAATATCAGCAACACAGGTAGCTCTCACATGGCTGTGAAACTACACGTATATAGGACTAAATATCAGCAACACAGGTAGCTCTCACATGGCCGTGAAACTACACGTATCTAGGACTAAATATCAGCAACACAGGTAGCTCTCACATGGCTGTGAAACTACACGTATCTAGGACTAAATATCAGCAACACAGGTAGCTCTCACATGGCTGTGAAACTAGACGTATCTAGGATTAAATATAAGCAACACAGGTAGCTCTCACATGGCTGTGAAACTACACGTATCTAGGACTAAATATCAGCAACACAGGAGGCTCTCACATGGCTGTGAAACTACACGTATCTAGGACTAAATATCAGCAACACAGGTAGCTCTCACATGGCTGTGAAACTACACGTATCTAGGACTAAATATCAGCAACACAGGAGGCTCTCACATGGCTGTGAAACTACACGTATCTAGGACTAAATATCAGCAACACAGGTAGCTCTCACATGGCTGTGAATGAGCTGAGAGACAAAGCAAGAAAATCCTTCTATTCCGTTAAAATGAAGTTCCCATTTAGTTTTGGCTTTCATATAATGTCACGTGGCTTCTAAATCAGGTTGAGACTTGTCTACTACTATTGCTTTAATGTATTATTCTCATTAATATTGTTGTTGTAGTTGCTGTTAATGCTAATCCCATTTCCACCACTACTATTATTATTGCTGTTGGTCCCACCATTTTTGTTATATGTATACTTCAACAATGTAAGTCATTTTAACTTGCCATGTCAATAAATCCAATTGAATTGAGAGAGATTAGAAGGTGGCCAGATTAGAAGGAGGCCAGATTAGAAGGAATACATACAGGAATAAATGGTCAATAAAGCAGACTTCGCTGCAGTTTAGTGTGACTGAATATTTACCATAGCCCACAGTAATGGGGACGGACAGACGGGAGAGAGAGCACTGCACCTGTACCACAACACAGAGAGAGAGAGAGAGGGAGAGCACTGCACTGTACCACAACACAGAGAGAGAGAGAGGGAGAGCACTGCACTGTACCACAACACAGGGAGAGAGAGAGAGGGAGAGCACTGCACCTGTACCACAACACAGAGAGAGAGAGAGAGAGGGAGAGCACTGCACTGTACCACAACACAGAGAGAGAGAGAGAGGGAGAGCACTGCACTGTACCACAACACAGGGCGAGAGAGCACTGCACCACAACAGTGAGAGAGAGAGGGAGCACTGCACTGTACCACAACACATAGAGAGAAAGAGACAGAGAGCACTGCACCACAACACAGAGAGAGAGAGAGAGCACTGCACTGTACCACAACACAGAGAGAGAGCACTGCACTGTACCACAACACAGAGAGAGAGCACTGCACCACAACACAGAGAGAGAGAGAGAGAGCACTGCACCACAATACAGAGAGAGAGAGAGAGAGAGAGAGAGAGAGAGAGAGCACTGCACTGTACCACAACAGAGAAAGAGAGAGCACTGCACCACAACACAGAGAGAGAGAGCACTGCACTGTACCACAACACAGAGAGAGAGAGAGCACTGCACCACAACACAGAGAGAGAGAGAGCACTGCACTGTACCACAACACAGAGAGAGAGAGAGAGAGAGAGAGCACTGCACTGTACCAGAACACAGATAGAGGGAGCACTGCACCACAACACAGAGAGAGAGAGAGAGAGAGAGAGAGAGAGAGAGAGAGAGAGAGAGAGAGCACTGCACTGTACCACAACAGAGAGAGAGAGGGAGCACTGCACTTGTACCACAACAGAGAGAGACAAATAGATGAACAGAGAATGAAGAAGAGAGAATAGAGAGAAATTGGGTCTAATGTGAGAGGGACATTTTCTGACCAACATTAGTAGATAGTCATATGAGGACAGATGAGACTGCATGTGGGCTTGTGCATGTTTTGTGGTGTTTAATGTGCATGCATGTCTGATTGTGTACACCTGTCTGTGAAAATAAAACCAGAATGATTAAACTGATGGATGAGAGCGTCAAATTGACTGCATAACAGAACCTGGTCTGCTCTAACTAATGAATGAGGCCAGCTAGGCAATCAGCTAGGCCATCAGCTAGGCCATCTGTGAACACACACTCATTGTTAAAAACAAAACACACATACAGGTATCATCATGAACAAACATGACGAAACCCCTCCACACAAACGTTATACATTTACTCTAATTGTTGCCTTCATCTAAGGAATACTCATCGCCTCCCTCGCTAGAAATGTAGTTAGCCTAAGTCTGCCCCCATGCCCCGGGATGGTACACATTACCTACTGTACCAGTGTATCTAGGTGTGGTGTAATGGCTCGTCTGGGTAGCTTGTTGTACCAGTGTATCTAGGTGTGGTGTAATGGCTCGTCTGGGTAGCTTGTTGTACCAGTGTAGCTAGGTGTGGTGTAATGGCTCGTCTGGGTAGCTTGAAGTACCAGTGTATCTAGGTGTGGTGTAATGGCTCGTCTGGGTAGCTTGAAGTACCAGTGTATCTAGGTGTGGTGTAATGGCTCGTCTGCGTAGCTTGTTGTACCAGTGTATCTAGGTGTGGTGTAATGGCTCGTCTGGGTAGCTTGTTGTACCAGTGTATCTAGGTGTGGTGTAATGGCTCGTCTGGGTAGCTTGTTGTACCAGTGTATCTAGGTGTGGTGTAATGGCTCGTCTGGGTAGCTTGTTGTACCAGTGTATCTAGGTGTGGTGTAATGGCTCGTCTGGGTAGCTTGTTGTACCAGTGTATCTAGGTGTGGTGTAATGGCTCGTCTGGGTAGCTTGTTGTACCAGTGTATCTAGGTGTGGTGTAATGGCTCGTCTGGGTAGCTTGTTGTACCAGTGTATCTAGGTGTGGTGTAATGGCTCGTCTGGGTAGCTTGTTGTACCAGTGTATCTAGGTGTTGTGTAATGGCTCGTCTGGGTAGCTTGTTGTACCAGTGTATCTAGGTGTGGTGTAATGGCTCGTCAGGGTAGCTTGTTGTACTAGTGTATCTAGGTGTGGTGTAATGGCTCGTCTGGGTAGCTTGTTGCTTTCTAACTGCATGTTTAAAGTTAATGTTTTGACAATCTTTTTCTGGGAAACTAATGCGCTAAACTAAATGACCTTCTCTTAAATCATTCTTTGATGTCGATGGGAGATTTGTGTGCCAAATCTCCCATTGACATCAAATAATGATTTCTCTCTCTCTCTCTCTCTTTCTTTCTTCCCCCCCCCCCCCCCCCCCCCGAGGAGATTAGCTGCATAATGCGATGGGAAGTTATCAATGGAGCTTTAATCACTTTAATGCTAATCAAATTTAGATTCAGAGGTTAGAGGAGTGAGGTGACCCGATGCTGCCAACTCGCATGTCAGACTATGGGTTGGAGACTCAACTCTCAGGCAGACTACCAGGCAGTAAGCTAAATTACCTAGGGTGACCAGAGCTTATATTGACAGTGACTATACAGTATATATTGGACACACTCAGCACTATATGACCCAACTAGTTAGCTCTCCGAGACTATTGTGGTTACAGCAGAACTGGCAGGGGGAAGTAAAGGCCTTGTCATATAATAGACTCTGGTAGGAAGTATGAACGATATATGGCCACAAACTAAGACACCAACTAAAACACCAACACACCACCCCTCACCTCTCACTATCGTTCCCCGCTGGCTGGGGTCATGTACCAGTACACTTATGTTGTACTACAGTTGTGTCGTGTGCCATAGCCTGAACCTCTTCAGTTTGCTGTCAGGCTGGCAGCTAGCCTAATATCCTCTGTGTTGTCAAATTCTCAGCCAGATCATAAGTAATACGATTAGCTGTCTCTGTAGCTATCGCTAACTCTAGCTTTGTTAGCAGAGGGGAGATAATCCGCTAACACCATTCCGCTAAGCGCTAGCCCTCACCACTGAGCCGCACTGCGCCAGAAAACGTTATGTGTGCCTGACTGAGCTTGTCTGTTGCAATGGAACCAATAGATACTTCTGAAAAGCACTAACTCCGCCCCCCTGGCATTCCAGCCAGGCTGAAAGATTTATCTTCCTGCATTTCACCACATTTTGCCATGGTGCAAAGCAAAAACTGTGCTCTTTTATAATGCTATTCTACACATTTTTCCATGAGGATGAGAGAAAATGTTGCAGTTTTAAAGCTAATTCCCTGCTAGTCTAAACATTTTGCCATTTCCTATGATGTGTTCATATGCTATCTGGGGGGCCCCGACCCCGACCTCCAGGGTGCCCCCAACCAAAAAATAAATAAATAATATACAGTACCAGTCAGAATTTTGGACACACCTACTCATTCCAGGGTTTTTCTTTATTTTTACATTGTAGAATAATAGTGAAGACATCAAAACCATGAAATAACACATATGGAATCATGTAGTAACCAAAAAAGTGTTAAACAAATCAAAATATATTCTATATTTGAGATTCTTCAAAGTAGCCACCCTGTGCCTTGATGACAGTTTTGCACACTCTTGGCATTCTCTCAACCAGGTTCTGTAACATCCTCTAACATGTGTAGAGATCCTCCTTTAGAATCCCCATGTGGGGCGGCAGGGTAGCCTAGTGGTTAGAGCGTTGGACTAGTAACCGGAAGGTTGCGAGTTCAAACCCCTGAGCTGACAAGGTACAAATCTGTCGTTCTGCCCCTGAACAGGGGCACTGTTCCTAGGCTGTCATTGAAAATAAGAATTTGTTCTTAACTGACTTGCCTGGTTAAACAAAAAAAAAAAAAGATTATGTCATAGGTAAGCCTGGAGCTTTATATAAAATGGCCCCAGTGTTCGGGCACCTCATATATGACAAGGCCTCACCTCCCTCTGTATGCTGTCAAGTGACAGATGATGAGGATAGAAAGAGTGAATTGAAGGAAGGCAGAAAGAGCTAAGAAAGAAAGAAGACTATTTCTGGAATGAATAGACTGTTAATGAATTCTTGGTTCCTGCAACGAATGTACAGAGTGGAGGAAGGAGAGGAAACGAGCAGATCTGTTCATGCTAGAAAACCACTAATTATTTTAATTAAAGCTAATTTGCATCTGAATGCAAGCCCAGAGCAGTTCTTACAACCTTGTGTGTTTGCTCCGTGTCTGTTTTATTTGAGTGTGTGTGCATGCGTGTGTGTCTTAATGGAGATGGGTGTGTGGAAGTGCCCATGAGGTCCTGTAGGGTCAGCCTTGAGGTGTCAACAAGCAAGACACTCTGTCTCTCTCATGAAGAAATATTACATTTGCAGTGTTCAAGTACCAGTAGAAGCATGAATGGAAAGACATGTTTCTGTACCTGCTATCTGTCCATCCGTCTGCCTGTCTGTCTGTCAGGGCCAAGCATGTTATGAGCTGTTTGAGCCGATAAGGAGAGATTACAACAGATCCATCTGACGGTGAGATAAGTCTTCAGCTAAGCTTTAACATAATAACGTGTTAATTATTTCCTAAAATTCGATGCAAAATCCTCCCCATCAGCTGTCTTGTCAAGTTTCAAACAATTCAGATAAAAAAAGAGACAGAGACGAGACAGAGAGAGAGACGAGACAGAGAGAGAGAGACAGAGAGAGAGACAGAGAGAGACGAGACAGAGAGAGAGAGACAGAGAGAGAGACAGAGAGAGAGACAGAGAGAGAGACAGAGAGAGAGACAGAGAGAGAGACAGAGACGAGACAGAGAGAGAGACAGAGAGAGAGACAGAGAGAGAGACAGAGAGAGAGACAGAGAGAGAGACAGAGACAGAGAGAGAGACAGAGAGAGAGACAGAGACGAGACAGAGAGAGAGACAGAGAGAGACAGAGAGAGAGACAGAGAGAGAGACAGAGAGAGAGACAGAGACGAGACAGAGAGAGAGACAGAGACGAGACAGAGAGAGAGACGAGACAGAGAGAGAGAGAGACAGAGAGAGACGAGACAGAGAGAGAGAGACAGAGAGAGAGACAGAGAGAGAGACAGAGAGAGAGACAGAGAGAGAGACAGAGAGAGAGACAGAGACGAGACAGAGAGAGAGACAGAGAGAGAGACAGAGAGAGAGACAGAGAGAGAGACAGAGAGAGAGACAGAGACGAGACAGAGAGAGAGACAGAGACGAGACAGAGAGAGAGACAGAGAGAGAGACAGAGAGAGAGACAGAGAGAGAGACAGAGACAGAGACAGAGACGAGACAGAGAGAGAGACAGAGAGAGAGACAGAGAGAGAGACAGAGAGAGAGACAGAGAGAGAGACAGAGACGAGACAGAGAGAGAGACAGAGAGAGACAGAGAGAGAGACAGAGAGAGAGACAGAGACGAGACAGAGAGAGAGACAGAGAGATAGATAGACAGAGAGATGGCGTGTGACAGAGAACAACCCACTAGAGAGGTGGCCGCCCCCGCAGAGAAGCCAGCAGAACAGCCCACCTCAGCACCCTACAAAAGTCTCGATACCACAGCAGAACAGTCCACACCAGACCCTGACCATAGCGTCGACATCACAGCAGAACAGACAAATGAAGAGCCCCAAGCCCACGGGCTCTCACCCCCTCTGAGCCACCCTGATAGCCCTCCTGACAACCCCCCCACACCCACTGAGGACAAACACAAGACACAGATTGTTCTCCTTAAATGGGAAATATTTAGAAGAAAAAAAACAGTGTGTCTAAACTCTGGTGTCCAAACACCCAGCGCGCCCTAGACCTTTTGTCTGAGGACCAACTAGGGTCACCCAGCCACATAATAATACACAGGCACAAACGACCTGAGAACACAGCAGGAAAGGGTGGCCATAGCACTGAAGGGAGTGATTGAAAGAGCTTCTTCTACAAGTGGTTATCTCCACCCTGCTACCACGAAAAGACTTCCACCCTGCCACAATATAGCGGGTAAACGCAAGTATTTCCCGTGACTGTGCCTCAAAACCAAATGTTTTCCTGGCCCACCACTCCACCCTGGACTTGAACAACCTCTATGACCAGAACAACCTCTATGACCAGGTCCACCTATACAAGTCAGCAGTGCCCACCTTCGCCTGGACTCTAAAGGACATCGCTCTCAAACGTATCCCCAACACTTCACACAGGAGCAACAGATCAATAGACACCCCGCCCAGACCAGCGGGACCCCCCCTGGACCTACACATAGAGGACCCACGCCAAGAGGAATTACATCTAGACCACAGCACCACCAGCCGCATCCACACCCCCACCAATCAACACCCCCCCATGTCAACCATGCCCACACCCCATCTAGGCCCCCTCAGATCAAACCTATGCCCCTCCTGCACACCCCATGCACCCCACCCCTGCAAAGAGGGCCTCAACATGGAAGTCACACATACGCCCAGGCAGTCAATGGGCAAACAGGCCCAACCCCCACTTTTACACTAGCCCAAGCCAATGGCATGTACCAGATGCTCAGCAGGCTCTGCTCACACTTACTGGCCTGAGGCCAAACCACACAGCCAACAACATTGGACACTTTATGGAACACAAAGCCTTCACTATCTCATCTTGGAATATCCAAGGCCTGAGGTCATTTGCCTTTGTCCTAACGAGCAGGAACCTGGACTTCACCAAAGCAATCAGAAATACAGACATTGTCATCCTACAAGAAACATGGTATAGAGGAGATGGACCCCCTGGTTGACCTCTAGGTTACAGAGAGCTGGTAGTCCCATCCACCAAACTACCAGGTGTGAAACAGGGAAGGGACTCGGGGGGGTATGCTAATTTGGTATAGAGCAGACCTAACTCACTCCATTAAATTAATCAAAACAGGAACATTTTACATTTGGCTAGATATTCAAAAGGAAATTATCTTAACAGAGAAAAATGTCCTCCTGTGTGCTACCTATATCCCCCTACTAGAATCCCCATACTTTAACGAAGACAGCTTCTCCATCCTGGAGGGAGAAATCAATAATTTCCAGGCCCAGAGACATGTACTAGTCTGTGGCAACCTAATGCCAGAACTGGACAAGAACCTGACACCCTCAGCCCACAGGGGGACAAACACCTGCCTGCAGGAGACAGCATTCCCTCCCCCATATGCCCTCCTAGGCACAACTATGACAACATAACCAACAAAACGGGTCACAACTCCTGCAGCTCTGTCGCACGCTGGGTATGTACATAGTCAATGGTAGGCTCTATGGTAGGTTCAACTATAGCTCATCTCTTGGCAGTAGTACTGTAGACTACTTTATCACCGACCTCAACCCAGAGTCTCTCAGTGTTCACAGTCAGCCCACTGACATCCCTATCAGACCACAGCAAAATCACAGTCTACTTGAACTACTTGATGCCTCAATCATGAGGCATCAAAGCCAAAGGAACTGAGTAACATTAAGAAATGCTATAGATGGAAGGAATGCAGTTTGGAAACCTACCAAAAAACAAATTAGGCAACAACAAATTCAATCCCTTTTAGACAATCTCCTGGGTAAAACGTTCCACTGTAATAGTGAAGGTGTAAACTTGGCAGTAGAAAATCTTATCAGTATATTTGACCTCTCAGCTTCCCTATCAAATCTAAAAATCTCAAATAGAAAAGCGAAGAAAATTAACAACAATGACAAATGGTTTGATGAAGAATGCAAAAATCTAAGAAAGAACTTGAGGAACCTATCCAACCAAAAACATAGAGACCCGGAAAACCTGAATCTACGCCTACACTAAGGTGAATCACTAAAACAATACAGAAATACACTACGGAAAAAGAAAGAACAGCATGTCAGAAATCAGCTCAATGTAATTGAAGAATCCATAGACTAATCACTTCTGGGAAAATTGGAAAACACTAAACAAATAACAACACGAAGAGTTATCTATCCAAAATGGAGATGTATGGGTAAACCACTTCTCCAATCTTTTTGGCCCTTTAACAAAGAACAAAGAGCAAAAACATATTCATGATCAAATACAAATCTTAGAATCAACTATTACAGACTACCAGAAAACACTAGATTCTCCAATTACCTTGAATGAGCTACAGGACAAAATAAAAACCCTCCAACCCAAAAAGGCATGTGGTGTTGATGGTTTCCTTAATGAAATTATCAAATATACAGACAACAAATCCCAATTGGCTATACTAAAACTCTTTAACATCATCCTTAGCTCTAGCATCTTCCCCAATATTTGGAACCAAGGACTGATCACCCCAATCCACAAAAGTGGAGACAAATTTGACCCCAATAACTACAGTGGGATATGCATCAACAGCAACCTTGGAAAATCCTCTGCATTATCATTAACAGCAGACTCGTACATTTCCTCAGTGAAAACAATGTACTGAGCAAATGTCTTTTTACCAAATTACCGTACAACAGACCATGTATTCACCCTGCATACCCTAATTGACAAACAAACAAACCAAAACAAAGGCAAAGTCTTCTCATGCTTTTTTGATTTCAAAAAAGCCTCAATTTGGCATGAGGGTCTGCTATACAAATTGATGGAAAGTGGTGTTGGGGGTAAAACATACGACATTATAAAGTCCATTTACACAAACAACAAGTGTGCGGTTAAAATAGGCAAAAAACACACACATTTCTTCCCACGGGGCCGAGGGGTGAGACAGGGATGCAGCTTAAGCCCCACCCTCTTCAACATATATCTCAACGAATTGGCGCGGGCACTAGGAAAGTCTGCAGCACCCGGCTTCACCCTACTGGAATCTGAAGTCAAATGTCTACTGTTTGCTGATGATCTGGTGCTTCTGTCACCAACCAAGGAGGGCCTACAGCAGCACCTAGATATTCTGCACAGATTCTGCCAGACCTGGCCCCTGACAGTAAATCTCAGTAAGACCAAAATAATGGTGTTCCAAAAAACCATAGAAGAGTGAATTGAAGGAAGGCAGAAAGAGCTTAGAAAAAAAGAAAGAAGACTATTTCTGGAATGACAGACAGACATCACTTTTTTAAGGGTTAGGGTTACAATTAGGCTTAGGGGATAGGGTTGTTTAGGGTTAGGAGTTAGGGATAAGGTTAAGGTTAGGAGTTTGGGATAGGGTTGTTTAGGGTTAGGAGTTAGGGATAAGGTTAGGAGTTTGGGATAGGGTTGTTTAGGGTTAGGAGTTAGGGTTAAGGTTAGGAGTTTGGGATAGGGTTGTTTAGGGTTAGGAGTTAGGGATAAGGTTAGGAGTTTGGGATAGGGTTGTTTAGGGTTAGGAGTTAGGGTTAAGGTTAGGAGTTTGGGATAGGGTTGTTTAGGGTTAGGAGTTGGGGTTAAGGTTAAGGTTAGGAGTTTGGGATAGGGTTGTTTAGGGTTAGGAGTTAGGGATAAGGTTAGGAGTTTGGGATAGGGTTGTTTAGGGTTAGGAGTTGGGGTTAAGGTTAGGAGTTTGGGATAGGGCTGTTTAGGGTTAGGAGTTAGGGATAAGGTTAGGAGTTTGGGATAGGGTTGTTTAGGGTTAGGAGTTGGGGTTAAGGTTAGGAGTTTGGGATAGGGTTGTTTAGGGTTAGGAGTTAGGGTTAAGGTTAAGGTTAGGAGTTTGGGATAGGGTTGTTTAGGGTTAGGAGTTAGGGTTAAGGTTAGGAGTTTGGGATAGGGTTGTTTAGGGTTAGGAGTTAGGGTTAAGGTTAAGGTTAGGAGTTTGGGATAGGGTTGTTTAGGGTTAGGAGTTAGGGTTAAGGTTAGGGGTTAGGAGTTTGGGTTGTTTAGGGTTAGGGGTTAGGGTTGTTTAGGGTTAGGGGTTAGGGTTAAGGTTAGGAGTTTGGGTTAGGTTTAATCAATTGTTTGGTCCCCACAAGAATATTAAAACAAACATGTGAAAGAGAGACATAAACGCCTGTACTTTCCTTTGGTCTTCATGGAAACCAACCAATCAGGTTCTCTCTTTCGAGGTGAATCTTCAGAGGGTCATTGCCACACTGCTACCAGTGACATACAGGAAATGCCTGCCCTCAGCATTAGACGGAGAGTTTTTGCTCTTGCTCTCAGCAGAATGGTTTCATTACTGTCTACACGACTGCAGACCAGGGTCAGGTCCACCGCTCTACGGTCACATCCCAAATGGAACCCTAGTCCCAAAATAGTGCACTACTTTTGGCCAGAGCCCTAAATGTTGTGATGTGTTTCCAAATGGGTTCTGACACAGAATTACATATATGAATGGAGTGAGTGACCTCTGTGTTGGTATTTAAATAATGGGGGGGCATCTTAAGTCAAATGTGTACTGTTTGCTGATGTCTACTGTTTAGCTATAAAAGGGCATAAGATCAAGGGTCACAGGGCTGGGAAGTGTCATAATCCTCGATCACAGTGTTGGTGGATGACAGACATCAATCTCTCACCCTTCGTCCTAGTCACACCAATTCCAGAGGTCCACACACACCGGGTCTGTTCAAACTCAATTCCCCTTTCTCTTTGCCTCTCTATTTTCCACTGTCCACTTTCTCTCTATTACTGTGGTGGAAAATTGTAGTGGTTGTAGTTGAATGGCTGCATGGTAGGGTACAGGAAGTACAGTCTAGTAATGTTTGTAGTTGAATGGCTGGATGATAGGGTATGAATACAGAAGGTACTAGCTGTATGGGAGAGTAGTGTACAGGCTGAAGGAACAACCAGGTGATTAGAACAGTAGAGAAGTAATCACCTTACTAGAGCTGCTTCCTGGACGGACGGACGGACAGCCATTTTGTTAGTCTGCACAAGTTCAAATGCTATTTCTAGGGGGTTTAGGGTTAGAATTAGTGTTAGGAGCTAGGGTTAAGGTTTGGGTAAGGGTTAGAGTTAGGTTATTAAACAAGACTGTGTGTGTAACGGCGTGCCACAGCTTGTACAGTGACTGCCTGGCGTGATGCTTCTCTCTGTAACTGAACCTCTGTTTCCCCACACATCTCGTATTCACTAAGTCTACCAGGCTGGATGAGCACAAGACAACAGACTACACAGGGCGTACCCCCACCACACCCTCCAAAAGAGCCCCCCATCCCTCTACAGTTTGGGTGGCTGTGTGTCACAGTCACACGGGTTGCCATGGTATCACACGGGTTGCCATGGTATCCAAGCATCGGCCTGGGATCTCCGCCTCCAACCGTTGAGATGTCATCACTCTCTGCCAGCCACAAAGTGTTCCTCCATACATTTGAAGCTGCAGCTTGCCCTTCACACACACTCACAATGTGTAAATACAATACACCCATTCTCGCTAGACAAGCTGCAATGTTTCACGAAATGCAACAATGCCAACTGCCCAAATCCCCCACCTCATCCTGACTCTCAGTGTTGGAGGAGTCTGTTGCCTTTTAAAAGTAGAACTGACAGAGTTTTAACTACTTTGCAGATATGAAACAATATTAATATCAGTTAAGAATATCAAATTCTCAGTTTACACTTCAAACCCAACTTTATATTTGGTATTAAAAATACGGTTGGTTCTATTTGACAAAACAAATCCATGACGTACAGTAAGGCATTGTTGGATGCAGTTCAATTAACGATTAATATAATTCACCAAAACATTTCTTAGTAGCCCAAAGAATATTGCTGTCAGGTTGTAAATCACAGCTGGCCTGGTACATTGTTTCAGTTTCAATGACTCAATATTTTGGACAAAAACGGACGAGTGTAACTAAGGCTGGGAATGTCAATACAATCAATCTAACTAGTAAGGGCAATGATCACAAGTCAGTCATCATGTGGCTAATAGGCTAGTGCACATGTGTCAAACACAAGGCCCAGGGCTGAATAGGACACACAAGCGAGTAGAAATGAGTCAACAGTTGAGTCAACTTCAATTGCACTGCTTTAGTGTGCCTGGTTTACAGCGCGCAGTGGAGGGAAAGTGTACAGACATGCCACAGTCCTGGCTAGGCTACTAAAATGTTGCAGTCTGGCTTCTGTTTTAAAAGCTTGACAATGAATAACCAAAAAACAAAACACCATGCTAAGGGGAAACATATAGGCCCATTACAGCAACGTCTGAGCAGTAGCCTCGGCCGGCTTCTCAGCTACAAGACATGTTGAGTGCACCATTACAGGAACGTCTGAGCAGTAGCCTCGGCTGGCTTCTCAGCTACAAGACATGTTGAGTGCACCACACAGCAACGTCTGAGCAGTAGCCTCAGCCGGCTTCTCAGCTACAAGACATGTTGAGTGCACCATACAGCAACGTCTGAGCAGTAGCCTCGGCCGGCTTCTCAGCTACAAGACATGTTGAGTGCACCATTACAGCAACGTCTGAGCAGTAGCCTCGGCTGGCTTCTCAGCTACAAGACATGTTGAGTGCACCACACAGCAACGTCTGAGCAGTAGCCTCAGCCGGCTTCTCAGCTACAAGACATGTTGAGTGCACCATACAGCAACGTCTGAGCAGTAGCCTCGGCCGGCTTCTCAGCTACAAGACATGTTGAGTGCACCATTACAGGAACGTCTGAGCAGTAGCCTCGGCCGGCTTCTCAGCTACAAGACATGTTGAGTGCACCATTACAGGAACGTCTGAGCAGTAGCCTCGGCTGGCTTCTCAGCTACAAGACATGTTGAGTGCACCACACAGCAACGTCTGAGCAGTAGCCTCAGCCGGCTTCTCAGCTACAAGACATGTTGAGTGCACCATTACAGGAACGTCTGAGCAGTAGCCTCGGCCGGCTTCTCAGCTACAAGACATGTTGAGTGCACCATTACAGCAACGTCTGAGCAGTAGCCTCAGCTGGCTTCTCAGCTACAAGACATGTTGAGTGCACCATTACAGGAACGTCTGAGCAGTAGCCTCAGCTGGCTTCTCAGCTACAAGACATGTTGAGTGCACCATTACAGCAACGTCTGAGCAGTAGCCTCAGCTGGCTTCTCAGCTACAAGACATGTTGAGTGCACCATTACAGCAACGTCTGAGCAGTAGCCTCAGCTGGCTTCTCAGCTACAAGACATGTTGAGTGCACCATTACAGGAACGTCTGAGCAGTAGCCTCGGCTGGCTTCTCAGCTACAAGACATGTTGAGTGCACCACACAGCAACGTCTGAGCAGTAGCCTCGGCTGGCTTCTCAGCTACAAGACATGTTGAGTGCACCACACAGCAACGTCTGAGCAGTAGCCTCAGCCGGCTTCTCAGCTACAAGATATGTTGAGTGCACCATTACAGCAACGTCTGAGCAGTAGCCTCAGCTGGCTTCTCAGCTACAAGACATGTTGAGTGCACCATTACAGGAACGTCTGAGCAGTAGCCTCGGCTGGCTTCTCAGCTACAAGACATGTTGAGTGCACCATTACAGGAACGTCTGAGCAGTAGCCTCGGCTGGCTTCTCAGCTACAAGACATGTTGAGTGCACCACACAGCAACGTCTGAGCAGTAGCCTCAGCCGGCTTCTCAGCTACAAGATATGTTGAGTGCACCATTACAGGAACGTCTGAGCAGTAGCCTCGGCTGGCTTCTCAGCTACAAGACATGTTGAGTGCACCATTACAGGAACGTCTGAGCAGTAGCCTCGGCTGGCTTCTCAGCTACAAGATATGTTGAGTGCACCACACAGCAACGTCTGAGCAGTAGCCTCGGCCTGCTTCTCAGCTACAAGACATGTTGAGTGCACCACACAGCAACGCTGCACTCAACCTGGTGATCCATGCAGTGCAAAACAATTCAAAGCTAAAGATTTAAGTTGAAATAAGTTTTTGTTCTTTGTAGTTATTAAATACTTTTTTATTAGCGTCGCAGCATATTATGCACATCTGCAAGAATAGCAGCAAAGGCTGGATAAATATGATTTATCTCTTGTTTAATATGTTAAAATGCTATATACAGCAACCTAATAATGAGTGGATATTATGAAAGGGACATTTTTTTATAATAAAACAATGGCCAGTTTGGGTCGCAGTTGCACTTACAAAAATAGGCTGTCTGGCCTACAAATTTGTTGTGTTTTTTCAGTATGGCCAGTGAGCTGATTGAGTTTGTCACCCCTGGGCTAGCGTATCTATTTATGCAGGAGGATGTCATGTAATTGGAGTGGGTGAGTGACCGACTTTTTCCCCTCATATCGTTTTTTGGTGGCTACAGCAAGAAATGTGAATGACTTTGCTAGCTAGCTATGCTGAACGCCTGTTATTTACAGTTAGCATATCTACTAGTTGTCAATCAAATGTATTTGTCATCGATCAAATGGGGAGGTAGGCAAGTTCCCATTCAGTTGTAAAAACGCAGGTCGCAGCCTGGTCAGCACATTGACTGGGACTAGCATGCATTGGCATGCAAGCTGCAGAAGGACGAGCAGACTACTATACCCATCGTTTCAGTGCAACTTTGACAGCCAACTAGCTGAAAAAGTTTGAGAGGGTTTATCTAATGTTCCCTCATTACAGTTTAGCTCATCTTGCTCTGGCAAGCATTAGTTGTTGATCTTGTTGTTGATGTGCATAGGCAACTGAGGGAAAAATAGCCTACCTTTTCATGGTTGTTTGACTAAAAGGACTGTGAAGTTCCTAAATATAAGAGGACTCCTGTAGTATTTACTTATTTGCATAAATCCATTCAGTTGTATTTTGTGTCTTTTGGCGAAAGAGCTCTAATGATCTAGAAGCACGCTGTTGCAACGGATGGCAGGCCCTACTGCCTGTAAACACACAGTTCAGATCAAAGTGAATGATGGCAGGCCCTACTGCCTGTAAACACACAGTCCAGATCATAGTGAATGATGGCAGGCCCTACTGCCTGTAAACACACAGTTCAGATCAAAGTGAATGATGGCAGGTCCTACTGCCTGTAAACACACAGTTCAGATCATAGTGAATGATGGCAGGTCCTACTGCCTGTAAACACACAGTTCAGTTCAAAGTGAATGACGACAGGTCCTACTGCCTGTAAACACACAGTTCAGTTCAAAGTGAATGACGACAGGCCCTACTGCCTGTAAACACACAGTTCAGATCATAGTGAATGATGGCAGGCCCTACTGCCTGTAAACACACAGTTCAGTTCAAAATGAATGACGACAGGCCCTACTGCCTGTAAACACACAGTTCAGATCATAGTGAATGATGGCAGGCCCTACTGCCTGTAAACACACAGTTCAGTTCAAAGTGAATGACGACAGGCCCTACTGCCTGTAAACACACAGTTCAGATCATAGTGAATGATGGCAGGCCCTACTGCCTGTAAACACACAGTTCAGTTCAAAGTGAATGACGACAGGCCCTACTGCCTGTAAACACACAGTTCAGTTCAAAGTGAATGACGACAGGCCCTACTGCCTGTAAACACACAGTTCAGTTCAAAGTGAATGACGACAGGCCCTACTGCCTGTAAACACACAGTTCAGTTCAAAGTGAATGACGACAGGCCCTACTGCCTGTAAACACACAGTTCAGTTCAAAGTGAATGACGACAGGCCCTACTGCCTGTAAACACACAGTTCAGTTCAAAGTGAATGACGACAGGCCCTACTGCCTGTAAACACACAGTTCAGTTCAAAGTGAATGACGACAGGCCCTACTGCCTGTAAACACACAGTTCAGTTCAAAGTGAATGACGACAGGCCCTACTGCCTGTAAACACACAGTTCAGTTCAAAGTGAATGACGACAGGCCCTACTGCCTGTAAACACACAGTTCAGTTCAAAGTGAATGACGACAGGCCCTACTGCCTGTAAACACACAGTTCAGTTCAAAGTGAATGACGACAGGTCCTACTGCCTGTAAACACACAGTTCAGATCATAGTGAATGATGGCAGGCCCTACTGCCTGTAAACACACAGTTCAGTTCAAAGTGAATGACGACAGGTCCTACTGCCTGTAAACACACAGTTCAGTTCAAAGTGAATGACGACAGGCCCTACTGCCTGTAAACACACAGTTCAGTTCAAAGTGAATGACGACAGGTCCTACTGCCTGTAAACACACAGTTCAGATCATAGTGAATGATGGCAGGCCCTACTGCCTGTAAACACACAGTTCAGTTCAAAGTGAATGACGACAGGCCCTACTGCCTGTAAACACACAGTTCAGTTCAAAGTGAATGACGACAGGCCCTACTGCCTGTAAACACACAGTTCAGTTCAAAGTGAATGACGACAGGCCCTACTGCCTGTAAACACACAGTTCAGTTCAAAGTGAATGACGACAGGTCCTACTGCCTGTAAACACACAGTTCAGATCATAGTGAATGATGGCAGGCCCTACTGCCTGTAAACACACAGTTCAGTTCAAAGTGAATGACGACAGGTCCTACTGCCTGTAAACACACAGTTCAGTTCAAAGTGAATGACGACAGGCCCTACTGCCTGTAAACACACAGTTCAGTTCAAAGTGAATGACGACAGGTCCTACTGCCTGTAAACACACAGTTCAGATCATAGTGAATGATGGCAGGCCCTACTGCCTGTAAACACACAGTTCAGTTCAAAGTGAATGACGACAGGCCCTACTGCCTGTAAACACACAGTTCAGTTCAAAGTGAATGACGACAGGCCCTACTGCCTGTAAACACACAGTTCAGTTCAAAGTGAATGACGACAGGCCCTACTGCCTGTAAACACACAGTTCAGTTCAAAGTGAATGACGACAGGCCCTACTGCCTGTAAACACACAGTTCAGTTCAAAGTGAATGACGACAGGCCCTACTGCCTGTAAACACACAGTTCAGATCAAAGTGAATGACGACAGGCCCTACTGCCTGTAAACACACAGTTCAGTTCAAAGTGAATGACGACAGGCCCTACTGCCTGTAAACACACAGTTCAGTTCAAAGTGAATGACGACAGGCCCTACTGCCTGTAAACACACAGTTCAGTTCAAAGTGAATGACGACAGGCCCTACTGCCTGTAAACACACAGTTCAGTTCAAAGTGAATGACGACAGGCCCTACTGCCTGTAAACACACAGTTCAGTTCAAAGTGAATGATGGCAGGCCCTACTGCCTGTAAACACACAGTTCAGTTCAAAGTGAATGACGACAGGCCCTACTGCCTGTAAACACACAGTTCAGATCAAAGTGAATGACGACAGGCCCTACTGCCTGTAAACACACAGTTCAGTTCAAAGTGAATGACGACAGGCCCTACTGCCTGTAAACACACAGTTCAGATCAAAGTGAATGACGACAGGCCCTACTGCCTGTAAACACACAGTTCAGTTCAAAGTGAATGACGACAGGCCCTACTGCCTGTAAACACACAGTTCAGATCAAAGTGAATGATGGCAGGCCCTACTGCCTGTAAACACACAGTTCAGTTCAAAGTGAATGACGACAGGTCCTACTGCCTGTAAACACACAGTTCAGTTCATAGTGAATGACGACAGGCCCTACTGCCTGTAAACACACAGTTCAGATCATAGTGAATGACGACAGGCCCTACTGCCTGTAAACACACAGTTCAGTTCAAAGTGAATGACGACAGGCCCTACTGCCTGTAAACACACAGTTCAGTTCATAGTGAATGACGACAGGCCCTACTGCCTGTAAACACACAGTTCAGTTCATAGTGAATGACGACAGGCCCTACTGCCTGTAAACACACAGTTCAGATCAAAGTGAATGACGACAGGCCCTACTGCCTGTAAACACACAGTTCAGTTCAAAGTGAATGATGGCAGGTCCTACTGCCTGTAAACACACAGTTCAGTTCAAAGTGAATGATGGCAGGTCCTACTGCCTGTAAACACACAGTTCAGATCATAGTGAATGACGACAGGCCCTACTGCCTGTAAACACACAGTTCAGTTCAAAGTGAATGATGGCAGGCCCTACTGCCTGTAAACACACAGTTCAGTTCAAAGTGAATGACGACAGGTCCTACTGCCTGTAAACACACAGTTCAGTTCATAGTGAATGACGACAGGCCCTACTGCCTGTAAACACACAGTTCAGTTCATAGTGAATGACGACAGGCCCTACTGCCTGTAAACACACAGTTCAGATCAAAGTGAATGACGACAGGCCCTACTGCCTGTAAACACACAGTTCAGTTCAAAGTGAATGATGGCAGGTCCTACTGCCTGTAAACACACAGTTCAGTTCAAAGTGAATGATGGCAGGTCCTACTGCCTGTAAACACACAGTTCAGATCATAGTGAATGACGACAGGCCCTACTGCCTGTAAACACACAGTTCAGTTCAAAGTGAATGATGGCAGGCCCTACTGCCTGTAAACACACAGTTCAGTTCAAAGTGAATGACGGCAGGCCCTACTGCCTGTAAACACACAGTTCAGTTCATAGTGAATGACGGCAGGCCCTACTGCCTGTAAACACACAGTTCAGTTCAAAGTGAATGACGACAGGCCCTACTGCCTGTAAACACACAGTTCAGTTCAAAGTGAATGACGACAGGCCCTACTGCCTGTAAACACACAGTTCAGTTCAAAGTGAATGACGGCAGGCCCTACTGCCTGTAAACACACAGTTCAGATCATAGTGAATGACGACAGGCCCTACTGCCTGTAAACACACAGTTCAGATCATAGTGAATGACGACAGGCCCTACTGCCTGTAAACACACAGTTCAGATCATAGTGAATGACGACAGGCCCTACTGCCTGTAAACACCTATTTGTCTTTATCAAACAAATGTTTTTGTATATTTTCCGTGTGGAACTTGTCTATGTTTAGGGAGGTTATAGGCTAACCAATTGTAAATGGCACTAGCAGTTCGTAAAGTAGCCTATGTGGAAAATAGACGGGACACACTTATACCAAAACTGTAGATTGTGTTTGGAACACATAATTCCCTACTTCAATCAACTAGTCAATTTTGAATTCATGATAAAACTGTTGTCATTTGGTAAGAAATGTACCTTGAGTATCCCATCAGTTAAATAGGTTTGTATTAGGGCTGAGACGATACCAGTATCGCAATATTTTTTACATGGAAAAAATGAACACACGAAGCAGACCTCTTTGGTCCTTTAGTAACCTGATGTATGTAAAAGATTGTGCTATAGCTTAGAAAATAAATAAATATGACTCCTCATGACAACATAATGATGTTTGTTTCTAACATTAGGCCAGCTTTCCTAAAGAAGTTAAACCCAATTCGTGTTTTGTTTCCTTGCCACGGTACTAACAAGTATTTTATAAGGCAGTTATTTATGTAGCTTGCGTGCGCAGTCAGCACACGTGTGTAGAGGAAGCAGTCGGAACGCAATTGAGTGAGACACGGAGGGGAAAGGGAATTTAGGGAGAAGAACTGTGTGATGCTTGGATTGGTTTCTTTTGTGTTGTGCAAATGGTACACTAGAGTTAAAGCAAATAAATGTTGTCTTTAAGACATTTACATTTTTTGGTGGACAAAAATATAGTTTTACACTATTTTAAAAAAAAAATTGATCTCTGGTTAAAGATTGAGTTTAGATGTCCGTTTGAGTACTCGAGTACTCAATTAGTCATGTCCCTACTCTGCAATGGACAGGGCTGCCGTGCTTCTAGCTCTTAGGAAACTTTGCAGTATTTTGTTTTTGTGTGTTATTTCTTACATTATTAGCCCAGAAATGTTGGGGGTTATTACATACAGCCGAGAATAAGCTTTGGATATCAGAGCGGCAGTAACTCACCGGCAATACCAGTATTACGACCAGGGATACGACTTTCCCGAATTGGATCCTTTGTTCGTACTCTCCAGGACAATTTAACTGATTCCGGAGGCTGTTCCAAAACACCGCCGGCAGAAAAGAGGTACTCGGAGTGGACTTTTACTCCAACTCAGGAGGCACGCACACCACCCACCACTTCTGAGTATATTACTCGCTAATGTTCAGTCTCTGGATAATAAAGTTGATGAGCTCAGGGCGAGGATTTCTTTCCAGAGAGGTATCAGGGATTGTAACATACTCTGTTTCATGGAAAAAATGTCTCTCTCGGGATATACTGTCTTGAGTCCGTTCAGCCAGTTGGGTTCTCAGTTCATCGTGCAGGCAGGAATAAATATCTCTCTGGGAAGAAGAAGGACGGGAGTTTATGTTTCATGATTAACTACTCATGGTGTGATTGTGATAACATTCAGGAACTCTTGTCCTTTTGTTCACCCGACCTAGAATACTTCACAATCAAATGCTGACCGTATTACCTCCCAAGAGAATTCTCTTTGGCTATAGTCACAGCCGTGTATATTCCCCCTCAGGCTGATACCATGAAGACCCTCAAAGAACGTCACTGGACTTTATGCAAACTGGAAACCACATATCCTGAGACCGCATATTGTAGCTGAGGATTTTAACAAAGCAAATTTGAGGAAAACGTTACGGTAGATCAACAGTACTCGCGCTGCTTAAACACTTGACCACTGCTACTCGCGCTGCTAAAACACTTGGCCACTGCTACTCGCGCTGCTAAAACACTTGACCACTGCTACTCCAACAGGAAGTACCTTTGCTAAGGACTATTCAATTCTGGTCTGACCAATCGGAATCCACGCTTCAAGACTGTTTTGATCACGCAGACTGGGATATGTTCCGGGTAGCCTCCGAGAACAACATACTGATACGGTGACTGAGTTTATCAGGAAGTGTACAGGATATGTTATACCCACTGTGACTATTAAAACCTACCCTAACCAGAAACCGTGGATAGATCGCAGCATTTGAACAAAACTAAAAGCACTAACCACTGCATTTAACCATGGCAAGGTGACTGAGAATATGCCTGAATACAAACAGTGTAGTTATTCCCTCCGTAAGGCAATCAAATAGACAAAGTGTCAGTATAGAGAGAAAGTGGAGTCGCAATTCAACGGCTCAAACACGAGACGTATCTGACAGGGTCTACAGACAATCATGGACTATAAAGGGAAAACCAGCCACGTTGCGGACACCGACGTCTTGCTTCTGGACAAGCTGAACACCTTCTTCGCCTGCTTTGAGGATAACACAGTGCCACCGACGCAGCCCGCTACCAAGGACTGTGGGCTCTCCGTGGCTGACGTGAGTAAGATATTTAAGCGTGTTAACCCTTGCAAGGCTGCCGGCCCAGACGGCATCACTAGCTGCATCCTCAGACCATGTGCAGACCAGCTGGCTGGAGTGTTTACGGACATATTCAATCTCTCCCTATCCCAGTCTGTTGTCCACCATTGTTCCTGTACCCAAGAAAGCAAATGTTACTGAACTGAATGACTATTGACCCGTAGCACTGACTTCTGTCATCATGAAGTGCTTTTAGAGACTTATCAAGGATCATATCACATATACCTTACCTGACACCCTAGACCCACTTCAAATTGCTTAACGTCCCAATAGAACCACAGATGATGCAATCGCCATCGCACTGCACACTGCCCTATCCCATCTGGACAAGAGGAATACCTCGTAAGAATGCTGTTCATTGACTACAGCTCAGCATTCAACACCATAGTGCAGTCTGGGTGGTGCGGTCTTCCCAACGCATCACCGGGTGTAAGCTACCTTCACTCCAGGACACCTACAGCACCCGATGTCACAGGAAGGCCAAAAAGATCATCAAGGACAACAACCACCCGAGCCACTATCTGTTCACCCCGCTATCATCCAGAAGGCGAGGTCAGTACAGGTGCATCAAAGCTGGGGCCGAGAGACTGAAAAACAGCTTCTATCTCAAGGCCATCAGACTGTTAAATAGCCATCACTAGCACAATAGAGACTGCTGCCCAATATACAAAGACTTGAAATCACTGGCCACTTTAATAAATGGAACACTAGTCACTTTAATAACGTTTACATATTTTGCATTACTCATCTCATATGTATATACTGTATTCTATTCTACTGTATCTTAGTCTATGCCTCTCTGGCATTGCTCGTCCAAACATTTAAATATTCTAATTCCATTCCTTTAGATTGTGTGTATTGTTAGATATTACTGCAGTTTTGAGCTAGAAACACAAGCATTTTGCTACATCTGCTAAAGACGTGTATGTGACAAATACATTTTTGATTTGAAGAGGAAGTCCAGCGAATTGAGTGAAGAAGAGTTTATTGTGGTTAGGTAATTATAATACACAGAGTAGCATAGACTTTCAAGTGTAGCATGTGCCAAGGTTAGGCTTTGCATATGTTTTATCCTATCCGTGTGTCCATGAGTGTGTATCTAAGAGCATGTGTATGCGTGTGTTCGTCACCCTGTTCACCCCTACGGGTCTGACCCCCTGTAGGCTCTGCTATGTTGACCTAAAGGTGTTATTGCAGGCACCCTTGATTAGACACCCTCTCCAGAGTCCTTCTCCAGTCTGCTTCACCCTGAGGTAAAACACCATGCACTAGTGAACACACACACGCACTGCACCACTCACAGTCCTTCCTTCACTGTGACTTTCTCTCTCTGTTTATTGCTCTCTATGTGGGTGATTCCTTAAGAAACTAGAACAAATCCATGATTTTGGGGGATTTTTACAAAATGTTATCCATAGAAGTGTCCTTTGGAGGAGGGATTGTTGTTGTTCACTAAGTGAACCAAAAATTAGGAACACCTTCTTAATATTGAGTGGCATCCCCTTTTGCCCTCAGAACAGCCTCAATTTGTCGGGGCATGGATTAAAGGCGTGAAAAGCGTTCCACAGGGACGCTGACTCATGTTGACTCCGATGCTTCCCACAGTTGTGTCAAGTTGGCTGGATGTCCTTTGAGTGGTGGACAATTCTTGATACACACAGGGAAACTGTTGAGTGTGAAAATCCCAGCAGCGTTGCAGTTCTTGACAAACTCAAACCAGTGCACCTGGCACCTACTACCATACCCTGTTCAAAACGTACTTAAATACTTTATCTTGCCCATTTAGCCTCCGAATGACACACATACATAAGCCATGTCCCAGTTGTCTCAAGGCTTAAAAGTCAAATTTAACCTGTCTCCTCACCGTCATCTACACTGATTGAAGTGGATTTAACAAGTGACATCAATAAGGGATCATAGCTTCACCTGGATTCACCTGGTCAGTCTGTCAGGGAAAGAGTGTTCCTGATGTTTTGTACACTCAGTGTATTTGACATTTGTATCGTAAAGCATACTTGAGAATTAATCAATTGATGTTGGAACATTAGTGAAATTTTGGCCTTACCCAAGCCTCCTTTAAGACTCCATAATGTTTCATCTGTAGGTGTCTGTGTGAACTCTTGCTCGAAACTCTTGACCCTGACAGAACACTCCCAATAACAATAACTTCATAACAGTTATATTCAGGAGAGTAAACTATGTAAAAGAGAGAGAGATGGGAAGAGAGAGACTCAACATCAGCTGCAGGGTATTACTAAACAGCAGTGTACAGATAGGGCTCGACATCCTCCCCCACTCTCTCCTCACTCTCACAGTGTCCACCTCTTACTCTTCCTGCTCATCCTGGCACCTCATGTGCACACAAACACCCAACAACTCAACTTATTGACAGGGAGTCTAGACGTATCAAGGTATTGTGGTGAAGGTGAAAGGTCAATTAGTACTGAAATAGTTTGATAGCAGTCCATGTGACAATGTAGACTAAAAGTGGCAGGGAGTAGAGCGTCTTCCATAGATTGCCCTGTGACAGCTGTTTTGTCAATATGTTTTACAGTTTCTGTTTGATTCAGGCTTATTCCCCAGGGCTAACACATACTCACACACACTAACACAGCCTCGTGACGAGCAGCTGTGGTGTGGTGGTGAGAGCTCTCGGGATGCTGTGGTACCAATAGTAGGATGACACTGAGGGGACAGAGGCCTCAGTCTCTCCCCTACACACACACACACACACACACACACACACACACACACACACACACACACACACACACACACACACGACCCGGAGCCTAGCGTACTTTGTAAACAAATCATTGTTGAGAGAAAACACAGTGGGACAGAGATGTGGGGAGAGAGAGGGAGGTTGAAGCCCAGCAAGTTCAGGATTGGCCAGAGCTGCACTCAAACAACAGTAGCAGAGAGAGAGCGAGAGAGAGCGACAATACACAGCTGTGTCAGGGCTATGTTCAATCCTATATGTTTCAATGGGCCTCAGAGTGGAGAGTGAGTGAGTGGTTCCCTTTCACTGAAGCCTGACTGAGACAAACACACCAACCCAGAACACAGGTGGTGTTGGGTGGAGAAAAGTAACAGATTTTAATCTTAATTTGTCGAGGAAAAATGTACACGTTAGGCCTAATTATCCGACTTGATTGAGATGAACACTCCTATAATGTCACTCTAAAAGGCTGAGCAACAGAATGGTCATCATTCTCCATAATGAAAAATAATACTGTAACTGTCCTAGCACATGTAAGAAGCAGTGTTCAATCTCAATTCTATATTGCTCTTCATAACTTTATCATTCAGTGGGATAGGAAGACATAGTGCTTAATGTATTTGTGCACAGGGATTAAGAGAAAGCATAGGGATCAACTGGATGGGAGACTTTTATGAGCGCTAGAGTGGAAGGTTAGTGATTGGAAAGCTTCATCTCTAACCATGTGTCAACAGCACCTTGGGAGGGCCAGGCAGAAACAAGAGGCCTAACCACGTGTCAACAGTACCTTGGGAGGGCCAGGCAGAAACAAGAGGCCTAACCACGTGTCAACAGTACCTTGGGAGGGCCAGGCAGAAACAAGAGGCCTTACCACGTGTCAACAGTACCTTGGGAGGGCCAGGCAGAAACAAGAGGCCTAACCACGTGTCAACAGTACCTTGGGAGGGCCAGGCAGAAACAAGAGGCCTAACCATGTGTCAACAGTACCTTGGGAGGGCCAGGCAGAAACAAGAGGCCTAACCACGTGTCAACAGTACCTTGGGAGGGCCAGGCAGAAACAAGAGGCCTTACCACGTGTCAACAGTACCTTGGGAGGGCCAGGCAGAACCAAGAGGCCTAACCACGTGTCAACAGTACCTTGGGAGGGCCAGGCAGAAACAAGAGGCCTAACCATGTGTCAACAGTACCTTGGGAGGGCCAGGCAGAAACAAGAGGCCTAACCACGTGTCAACAGTACCTTGGGAGGGCCAGGCAGAAAAACAAGAGGCCTTATAATCATCTAGATGACGTTGATCCACAACTGACCGGACTGACCACCGGCCAGGCAGAGGGCACAGAGAGCACAAAGGAATCGATCCTTATTATCCTCCACACACACACACACACACACACAAACTTCGCTTTTACAGGGCAACAAGATGCAATCATCCCTTGATAGATACATCTGTCTGTTTCGTGAAGCATTTTAGTGTGAGAGGCTTTTTCCAAGGGCAGAGTGTGTGCAGTGGAGCATAATGGATTCCAGCCTGCCCTGTCAGTCCAAACGGTAATGTCACAATACTGAACTTGTGGCACATTTATCTTCTTCTTCTGTTGATGTTTCTAGGCACCAGGTCTAACAATCCATAGGGATTTTACCCTGTGAAAAACAATGTCAGTATACAACAAGTTATTGCTCACATATACCCTTTAAATCATATATCACTGGAATGCAGAGAGTCCCAGTTATCCATCAAATCAAACTTTGTCACATGCGCCGAATACAACAAGTGTAGACCTTAACGTGAAATACTTACTTACAAGCCCTTAACCAACAGTGCAGTTCAAGAAGAGTTAAGAAAATATTTACCAAATAAACTAAAGTAAAAAAAATATATAAAAAGTAACACAATAAAATAACAATAACGAAGCTATATACAGGGGTTACCGAGTCAGTGTGGAGGCTATATACAGGGGTTACCGAGTCAGTGTGGAGGCTATATACAGGGGTTACCGAGTCAGTGTGGAGGCTATATACAGGGGTTACCGAGTCAGTGTGGAGGCTATATACAGGGGTTACCGTGTCAGTGTGGAGGCTATATATAGGGGTTACCGAGTCAGTGTGGAGGCTATATACAGGGGTTACCGAGTCAGTGTGGAGGCTATATACAGGGGTTACCGAGTCAGTGTGGAGGCTATATACAGGGGTTACCGAGTCAGTGTGGAGGCTATATACAGGGGTTACCGTGTCAGTGTGGAGGCTATATATAGGGGTTACCGAGTCAGTGTGGAGGCTATATACAGGGGTTACCGAGTCAGTGTGGAGGCTATATATAGGGGTTACCGAGTCAGTGTGGAGGCTATATACAGGGGTTACCGAGTCAGTGTGGAGGCTATATACAGGGGTTACCGAGTCAGTGTGGAGGCTATATACAGGGGGTACCGTGTCAGTGTGGAGACTATATACAGGGGTTACCGAGTCAGTGTGGAGGCTATATACAGGGGTTACCGAGTCAGTGTGGAGGCTATATATAGGGGTTACCGAGTCAGTGTGGAGGCTATATACAGGGGTTACCGAGTCAGTGTGGAGGCTATATACAGGGGTTACCGAGTCAGTGTGGAGGCTATATACAGGGGGTACCGTGTCAGTGTGGAGACTATATACAGGGGTTACCGAGTCAGTGTGGAGGCTATATACAGGGGTTACCGAGTCGGTGTGGAGGCTATATACAGGGGTTACCGAGTCAGTGTGGAGGCTATATACAGGGGGTACCGGTACCGAGTCAGTGTGGAGGCTATATACAGGGGTTACCGAGTCAGTGTGGAGGCTATATACAGGGGTTACCGAGTCAGTGTGGAGGCTATATACAGGGGGTACCGGTACCGAGTCAGTGTGGAGGCTATATACAGGGGTTACCGAGTCAGTGTGGAGGCTATATACAGGGGTTACCGAGTCAGTGTGGAGGCTATATACAGGGGTTACCGAGTCGGTGTGGAGGCTATATACAGGGGTTACCGAGTCAGTGTGGAGGCTATATACAGGGGGTACCGGTACCGAGTCAGTGTGGAGGCTATATACAGGGGTTACCGAGTCAGTGTGGAGGCTATATACAGGGGTTACCGAGTCAGTGTGGAGGCTATATACAGGGGTTACCGAGTCGGTGTGGAGGCTATATACAGGGGGTACCGTGTCAGTGTGGAGACTATATACAGGGGGTACCGGTACCGAGTCAGTGTGGAGGCTATATACAGGGGGTACCGGTACCGAGTCAGTGTGCGGGGGTACAGGATAGAGGTCATTGGAAAATGTAGGTAGGGGTGAAGTGACTGTGCATAGATAATAAACAGCAAGTAGCAGCAGTGTACAAAACAAATGGAGGGGAGGGAGTCAATGTAAATAGTCCGGTGGCCATTTGACTAATTGTTCAGCAGTCTTATGGCTTGGGGGTAGAAGCTGTTAAGGTGCCTTTTGGTCCAAGACTTGGCGCTCCGGTACCGCTTGCCGTGCGGTAGCAGAGAAAACAGTCTATGACTTGGGTGACTTGGTCTCTGACAATTTTATGGGCTTTCCTCTGACACCGCCTATTATATACAGTTGAAGTCGAAAGTTTACATACACATTAGTCAAAAATATTTAAACTCAGTTTTTCACAATTCCTGACATTTAAATCCAATTAACAATTCTCTGTTTTAGGTCAGTTAGGATCACCACTTTATTTTAAGAATGTGAAATGTCAGAATAATAGTAGAGAGAATGATATATTTCAGCTTTTATTTCTTTCATCACATTCCCAGTGGGTAAGAAGTTTACATACACACAATTAGTATTTGGTAGCATTGCCTTTAAATTGTTTAACTTGGGTCAAACGTTTTCAGGTAGCCTTCCACAAGCTTCCCACAATAAGTTGGGTGAATTTTGGCCCACTCATCCTGACAGAGCTGGTGTGACTGAGTCCGGTTTTCAGGCCTCCTTGCTCGCACACGCTTTTTCAGTTCAGCCCACAAATGTTCTATAGGATTGAGGACAGAGCTTTGTGATGGCCACTCCAATACCTTGACTTTGTTGTCCTTAAGCCATTTTGCCACAACTTTGGAAGTATGCTTGGGGTCATTGTCCATTTGGAAGACCCATTTGCGACCAAGCTTTAACTTCCTGAATGATGTCTTGAGATATTACTTCAATATATCCACATAATTTTGATGCCATCTATTTTTTTTTAGCCATGACATAATTTAATGGTATTTTCCAAACTGTTTAAAGGCACAGTCAACTTAGTGTATTTAAACTTCTGACCCACTGGAATTGTGATGAAGTAAAATAATCTTGTGTCATGCACAAAGCAGATGTCCTAACAGACTTGCCAAAACTATAGTTTGTTAAAAATACATTTGTGAAGTGGTTGAACAACAAGTTTTAATGACTCCAACCTAAGTGTATGTAAACTTCCGACTTCAACTGTAGGTCCTGGATGGCAGGAAGCTTGGTCCCAGTGATGTACTGGGCCGTACGCACTACCCTCTGTAGCACCTTGTGGTCAGACGCCGAGCAATTGTCATACCAGGCGGTTATGCAGGATGCTCTTGATGGTGCAGCTGTAAAACTTTTTTAGGATCTGAGTGTTCACAACTGTCTTTGTGTGTTTGGACCATGATAGATAGTCGGTGATGTGGAACTTGAAACTCTCGACCCTCTCCACTACAGCCCCGATGATGTCAATGGGGACCTGTTCGGCCCGCCTTTTCCTGTAGTCCACGATCAGCTCCTTTATCTTGCTCACATTGAGGGAGAGGTTGTTGTCCAGTTCTCTGACCTCTTCCCTATATTCTGTCTCATCGTTGTCAGACACATTCTCAGAATGTTCAGGTCAACAGAACTTTGACCTCTAGGGTACATATCAGATTGACCTGTATACATTGCTTAAAAAAGGAAAAGCCTGATATGTTCTCAGCTTTGTAAGACTCTGAAAGGTCATGAAATTACCTTTCAAATTATATATAAACTCAGCAAAAAAGAAACATTCTCTCACTGTCAGCTGCGTTTATTTTCAGTAAAAAAAATATTTTCAAAAATGTTATTTTAATTTTTACCCCCTTTTTCTCCAACATTTCATGGTATCCAATTGTTAGTAGCTACCATCTTGTCTCATCGCTACAACTCCCATACGGGCTCGGGAGAGACGAAGGTCGAAAGTCATGCGTCCTCCGATACACAACCCAACCAAGCCGCACTGCTTCTTAACACAGCGCGCATCCAACCCGGAAGCCAGCCGCACCAATGTGTCGGAGGAAACACCATGCACCTGGCAACCTTGGTTAGCATGCACTGCTAACCTCCCGGTCGCGGCCGGTTGCGACAGAGCCTGGGCGCGAACCCAGAGTCTCTGGTGGCACAGGTGCCCTTAACCACTGCGCCACCCTATTTTCAGTCAACTTAACATGTGTAAATATTTGTATGAACATAACAAGATTCAACAACTGAGACATAAACTAAACAAGTTCCCCAGACATGTGACTAACAGAAATTGAATAATGTGTCCCTGAACAAAGGGAGGAGGGGGGGCAAAAGTAACACTCAGTATCTGGTGTGGCCACCAGCTGCATTAAGTACTGCAGTGCATCTCCTCCTCATGGACTGCACCAGATTTGCCAGTTCTTGCTGTGAGATGTTACCCGACTCTTCCACAAAGGCACCTGCATGTTCCTGGACATTTCTGGGAGGAAAGGCCCTAGCCCTCACCCTCCGATCCAACAAGTCCCAAATGTGCTCAATGGGATTGAGATCCGGGCTCTTCGCTGGCCATGGCAGAAAAACTTACATTCCTGTCTTGCAGGAAATCATGCACAGAACGAGCAGTATGGCCTGCAAGCAGTATGTGATACCCTTCCTGAGCCTGCAGGAAGGGTATCACATGAGGGAGGAGGATGTCTTCCCTGTAACGCACATCATTGAGATGGCCTGCAATGACAACAAGCTCAGTCCGATGATGGGGTCCTGAAAAAGGGACGTTTCTTTTTTTTCCTGAGTTTAGTTAAACCAACTTTAAAAGCACCACCTACAACTATTGTTTCAAAATAGCCCATATTGTGCAACTGACATTAAACTGTTGGAAGCTTAGCCATTGATTTCCATGTAGTGGGACAGCTATGTTTTGGGATTGTAACTTCTGTGATAGAAGCATGAAACCCCACAGAATCCTTTTTCCAATATGGCCACCAGCCAACTCAGTGGGGGTCTTAATGGATCAATTTTGCATGACCATACCTGTATGAAATTGTAGTGTGCCCAATATTATCTTAACATGTTCATGGTGATGTAGAATACACAAACATGAGCCAGGTGTGCCAGATATATACATTTTTTCACAGAATTGTTGGAAAAACTGTCTGAATCATTGTTTATGAAAATGTTTCAATCCTTAATTGTAATATTTCATCTTCAAACACTTAACATGGATATTTTTTTTCCATGTTATCCTACAGATGTAGGATCTTAATTTGAGCCAGTTTGCTACAGCAGGAATATAATCCTGCAGCAACAGGAAATGTGAATTATTATGTGGATTATAATTAATGGCAATTTTTTTGTAGGGGTTCATATATTTTTCATTAGGGAAAGTTTTTGGGCACATTCTTACAACAATTCTGTGAATAATGTATATATATCTGGCACACCTGGCTCATGTGGTTGTGTATTCTACATCACCATGAACATTTTAAGATATTACTGGGAATACTACAATTATATTTCATACAGGTATGATCATGCAAAATTGATCCAATAAGATCCCACTGAGTTGTTTGGTGGCCATATTGGAAAAATACTTCTGTGGGGTTAGTGTGTGAATCCTGTGAATGCCCTGTATCTACAAATCTTTTTAAAACCCTGTTCTAGCAGTGTGTGTGCAATTTGACGCATCATCACCGAAGTTACAATCCAAACACATAGGTGTCCCACTACATGGGAATCAATGGCTAAGCTTCCAACAGTTGCACAATATGTGCTATTTTGAAACAATGGTTGTAGGTGGTGCTTTCAAAGTTGGTTATAGTATATACATTTGAAAGATAATTTCATGACCTTTCAGAACCACTTGTCTAACAAAGTTGAAACTGTATACGGGTTTCCTTTTGTATTTTTTGCAATTTATACAAGTAATTCTGAAATGTACCCTAGAGGTCAAAAGGTCAAAGTTCTCTTGATCTGAACATTCCAAAAATGTGTCTGATGGATAGCTGTGAAGGTAAGCATTCCAGTGATATATGATTAAAAGGTATATGTGAGCAATAACTTGTTGTATACTGACATTGTTTTTCACAGTAGAAGTAATTCAATCTGCTTTACAGAAACGTGGCTCAAGCAGGACAGTATTTATTTGACCTTTATTTTTAACTAGGCAAGTCAGTTAAGAACAAATTCTTATTTACAATGACGGCCTACCAGAAGGCAAAAGGCCTCCTGCGGGAACGAGGGCTGGGATTACATTACAGGATATTGATTGATACACTGTTATTGATGTGGACATTGATGGATACACTGTTATTAGAGCAGACGGAGACTAAACAACATTACATAAATCAATAGGCGAGGGGCTATGTATCTTCGTAGATAATACTTTGGCCACGCAGTGTAATGTGATAGAACAAATGTGCACCAGAGACTATGAGACTCTCATTGTATCATTCAGGCCATTCAATCTACCAAGTGAGTTTGGACAGATTAGCATTATTCTGGTCTATGTGCCTGGACCTAACAATAAGGAAGCTGCTGACAGGATTATAGACTGTTTCAATGCTGCGCTTTCACGATCAACTGACCAGACAGTATTTTTTCTTGGGGATTTTAATGCGCTCTCCCTCTCCGAGCACCACCCCACTCTTGGCTTTCCCGATCAGCTGATCCAAACAGTACGTCACCTGTCCAACTCGCATCCTGGACCAGTGTTATGGCAACGGAGATGACGCATACACGGCAGTGTCCGGAGCACCCATCGGGAAATCAGATCGTAACGTTATCCATCTCCTACCCGAGATACAAGCAGCAGGTGAAATGCAGAAAACCTGCAGAGAAATCCATTCAGGTACGGACAGAGGAGAGTAGGGAGGAGCTCAAGGACTGCTTTGACATCACAGACTGGGAGGTGTACTTTGACTTGTGCAGGGATCCCCAAGAGTTTACAGACAGCATTACATCATACATCCAGTTTTGTGAGTATACTGTCATTAACACAGAAATTGTCAGAGTATTTCCCAACAACAAGCCCTGGGTGTCTAAGGCATTGAAAATGTGCCTCACTTAAAGAAGTTTGCATTGCAGAAAGGAGATGCTGAATCTGTAAAGGAGATGCTGAAGCTGTAAATGAGATGCTGAAGCTGTAAATGAGATGCTGTTGCTGTATAGGAGATGCTGGTGCTGTAAAGGAGATGCTGGTGCTGTAAAGGAGATGCTGGTGTTGTAAAGGAGATGCTGGTGCTGTAAAGGAGATGCTGGTGCTGTAAAGGAGATGCTGAAGCTGTAAAGGAGATGCTGAAGCTGTAAAGGAGATGCTGGTGCTGTAAAGGAGATGCTGGTGCTGTGAAAGAGATGCTGGTGCTGTAAAGGAGATGCTGGTGCTGTAAAGGAGATGCTGGTGCAGTAAAGGAGATACAGAAGCTGCAAAGGAGATGCTGAAGCTGTAAAGGAGATGCTGGTGCTGTAAAGGAGATGCTGAAGCTGTAAAGGAGATGCTGAAGCTGTAAAGGAGATGCTGGTGCTGTAAAGGAGCAAGAAAATGAATTCAGGTCAAAAATGTGGAAAGATAAAAAGGACTGAAAGGATAAAGTGGAGCAGAGGTTCTGTCCAGCCAATCCAAGACAAACATGGGAGTTAACAATGGGCTTAATGCAATGAATGATGGGAAGAGAAAAGAGAACAATAAAATTGCAGACTGTTCATCCTTTGTAAACGACCTTAACTGTTTTTATGGAAGATTTGACCCAAATCCTCTCGTGTCCAGATAACGAGGTGGTCTCATGCTGGTCACATATTAAGCCACACAAAGTGCCGTGCCCAGACGGACTACGGAGCAAAGTACTGAAGAACTGTCCATAGCAGATCAACTGGACCCATTCCAGTTTGCCTATAAGGCACAGAGAGGGATTGAGGATGCTACCCTGACCTTGATGAACATGGTGGCTAGTCCCCTTCAACATGCTAAATCATATGCACACCTTTCATTTATTTTACTTTAGTTCATCTTTCAATACAATGCAAATACACTTACTGCTGAAACTACTGGATCTGAACGTCAACGGAGGCCTGGCAGGTTGGATCAAGGACTTATTATTAACTGACTGCCCACAGAGGGTCCTCGTGAATGGGGCCCTCTCTGATGAACTGGCCCTGAACACAGGGGCACCCCAGGGGTGTGTCCTTTCACTGTTGTTGTTCTCCATCTACACTAACAAGATGAAGATCCAAGGAAACAATGTGAGCCTTTTCACGTCCGCTGAAGACATGGTTCTGGTGGGAGTCTTTAAAAAAAAAGATTCTACATCAGATGGGGACAGATATTTTAAACAACCTTCAAGAATGGTGCCGGTCAAGTGCCTTCCACATCAATGTGGAAAAGACAAAAGGAACTGATCATCAATGGCAACAACTTGCCAAGGTCCCAAACACTCTCTCTGAACAACCAACCAGTGGAGGTGGTTGAGTGTTTCAAATACCTAGGCACACAAATTGATAACAAACTGAGTTTTACAGAGAATGAAGAATGTATTTTTTTTAAAGCAAGCCAACGCCTGTTTTTAATGAGGAAAATGAAGGGGTTTGGGGTCAGCCAGGGTGTTCTGGAGAGGGTGTACAGCAGCTTGGTGGAGAGCATCCTCACGTTCAATATGACCGTCTGGTAATCTGAGCGTGAGGTGCAAAAGCAAACTGAACAGAATAGTAAACATAGCCAGGAAAGTAATTGGTCGATCGCAGGCACATTTGCCCAGTCTGTTACACAAGGCAACCAAAACGAAGGCACTGGCTGTTGTTGGCGACCCCTCTACACCCTCAGTTGGAGACCCCTCCCACCCTCTACACCCTCAGTTGGAGACCCCTCCCACCCTCTACACCCTCAGTTGGAGACCCCTCCCACCCTCTACACCCTCAGTTGGAGAGGCTTCCCTATGGCCGGTGCTTCAGAATGCCCAAGGCCAAGAAGAACGTTTTCAAACATTACATTTGTTGCTTGTGCTGTTGGTCTACTAAATGCAAAGTAAATTGTATAAGTATATGTACGTATCTTTCCAGTGCAGTTGGGACAGCGGCCGGTTGTGAGTGAATGTATTGATGTCCTCTATGTTGATTAATGTATGATGGACTGACTGGTTTAAATCTGATGTGAGAATGTATGTGTGTGTGATCATTTTAATTTAAGCTGATACCTTATTCTATAAGGTAAAATCCCTATGGGTAAAATGGATGTGATGGAGGGATGAAATAAAGAGTAATAATGTAGAGGAATCTCCCATTGCTGCACTGATATCACACATTTTCCAACTCTGGGAACATAAACCTTCAAGAAAATCACTATGAGACATCGTCACCCAAGTGAGCCTGAATTTCAGGGTCTGGCCCATGGACTTTAATGGGTATTAGTGGAATGGCAGACAGAGACACCGGGTGACCCGTGTAACTTTCTGGTCTGGGCATCTAATGTCTGATCGTGTGACTGAATGACTTGTGTTGTTCTTTTTATCATTTACAGTGAGACAATGACTCAAAAAAAACTTCCTATGTACAGACTTGACAAGCAGAGGCGATGCATCAATCAGTGTTGTTCAGAGCCAGAGGGGGATGTTCAGAGATGGGCACCGCCAACCTCGTCCTTCCCTTCATTTCTGAGGGGTGGGTCTCCATCGGTTTCCCTTAACAACAAAGTCCTGTTGATTAGCCAGGTTCCTATCAGGGTTTCTCTGTCTGGGCATCTTTGGTTGAGGAGGACACAGTTACTCACACATGGGACCTAATATGAGCACTGCCATCATGAGGCTGGGCCAAGTCACAAGCCCCCTGTCTAATCTCTTTCTCCCTCAGTCTCCATCCTTGTCCTTCCTCTGTGCTCCTCTGCATTCATCCCTCTATCCTCCCTCCCTTCCATCCCTCCCTCTCTCCCCCTCCCTCTGTTCCCGTCCCTCCGTGTCTGTCACTGACATTCCTCTATCTTTGCATCACCCGTGACACTTCCTGCTACTAGGACAGAGAGAGGGCTCAGTTAACACAATCACCACATCAGAGCCTCTCAGCTGGGAGTACACACACACACAGGAGTATGGAGCCTCCATAGATGTCCTCTAAGGGTGGACATCTATTTACAGTCCTCCTCCAGTCTCCTTGTCACCTCATTCAACATCTGATTTATTTAACAAAAGGCACATCTCAATAGGTGGTCCCGGTATGACATAACATGGCACAAGGGGTGGGGTGGTGGGAGGGGGCCTTGCCCCTTCTGTTCTCTATTGCTCCTCAAGCTAGGGGGGAGGCTGATGACGTCCCATCTGACCACCAGACCAACTCCTTGAAGTAAAAAAAAAAAAAAACACTATCTTGCTCCACACATGTGTCTTTTACCTAATTTATAGTATCGCTGGAGGACGTCTTTAACATTGATCTATCAATAACATGATCCTCCTCTGGTAAAGTCAACTGACATCATATCACCGCTAGCGACCATGGAAAGCTATGATGTCACCCTAGACTGGCTTGTAGCTGCTGGTCAGTTGTCAACCACAGGGTCAACCACAGCAGAGAGGAAGAGGCAAAGCGAGACGGCTGACTACGCCCCAAAATATGTCAGCTTGAAAATAAAGCGTGAAGCAGAGGAAGCTGATTTTTTTGTTGTTCACATGCGTATCTGCCCGCTCTTATTCAGCTAGAATGTTCCAGACTTTCCCGACAGCTAGAATGTTCCCGACAAACTTTTACTTCCATTTTTATAGCGAAGACTCCAGGTATCTTGTCAGTATATACTGTAGACCATATTTGACCACAGTCCATCCTGGATGCAGACACGAACTGAGCTCATTGATACAGTGAGGGAATAAAGTATTTGATCCCCTGCTGATTTTGTACGTTTGCCCACTGACAAAGAAATGATCAGTCTATAATTTGAATGGTAAGTTCATTTGAACAGTGAGACAGAATAACAATAAAAAAATCCAGAAAAACGCATGTCAAAAGTGTTGTACATTTATTTGCATTTTAATGAGGGAAACAAGTATTTGACCCCCTCTCAATCAGAAAGATTTCTGGCTCCCAGGTGTCTTTTATACAGGTAACAAACTGAAATTAGGAGCACCCCCTTTAAGAGTGTGCTCCTAATCTCAGCTCGTTACCTGTTTAAAAGACACCTGTCCACATAAGCAATCAATCAATCAGATTCCAAACCCTCCACCATGACCAAGACCAAAGAGCTCTCCAAGGATGTCAGGGACAAGATTGTAGACCTACACAAGGCTGGAATGGGCTACAAGACCATCGCCAAGCAGCTTGATGAGAAGGTGACAACAGTTGGTGCGATTATTCACAAATGGAAGAAGCACAAAAGAACTGTCAATCTCCCTCGGCCTGGGGCTCCATGCAAGATCTCACCTCGTGGAGTTGCAATGACCATGAGAACGGTGAGGAATCACCCCAGAACTGCACGGGAGGATCTTGTCAATGATCTCAAGGCAGCTGGGACCATAGTCACCAAGAAAACAATTGGTAACACACTACGCCGTGAAGGACTGAAATCCTGCAGCGCCAGCAAGGTCCCCCTGCTCAAGAAAGCACATATACATGCCCGTCTGATGTTTGCCAATGAACATATGAATGATTCAAAGGACAACTGGGTGAAAGTGTTGTGGTCAGATGAGACCAAAATGGAGCTCTTTGGCATCAACTCAACATGTTTGGAGGAGGAGGAATGCTGCCTATGACCCCAAGAACACCATCCCCAACATCAAACATGGAGCTGGAAACATTATGCTTTGGGGGTGTTTTTCTGCTAAGGGGACAGGACAACTTCACCGCATCAAAGGGACGATGGACGGGGCGATGTACCGTCAAATCTTGGGTGAGAACCTCCTTCCCTCAGCCAGGGCATTGAAAATGGGTCGTGGATGGGTATTCCAGCATGACAATGACCCAAGACACACGGCCAAGGCAACAAAGGAGTGGCTCAAGAAGAAGCACATTAAGGTCCTGGAGTAGCCTAACCAGTCTCCAGACCTTAATCCCATAGAAAATCTGTGAAGGGAGCTGAAGGTTCGAGTTGCCAAACGTCAGCCTCGAAACCTTAATGACTTGGAGAAGATCTGCAAAGAGGAGTGGGACAAAATCCCTCCTGAGATGTGTGCAAACGTGGTGGCTAACTACAAGAAATGTGGGTTTTGCCACCAAGTACTAAGTCATGTTTTGCAGAGGGGTCAATTACTTATTTCCCTCATTAAAATGCAAATCAATTTATTAAATTTTTGACATGCGTTTTTCTGGATGTTTTTGTTGTTATTCTGTCTCACTGTTCAAATAAACCTACCATTAAAATTATAGACTGATCATTTCTTTGTCAGTGGGTAAACGTACAAAATCAGCAGGGGATCAAATACTTTTTTCCCCTCACTGTAGAGTGCAGGATCATTCTTCATTGGATGCTCTGAATTGGTATTGTTTTATAAACAGGTTATCTAAGTTGACAACTATTCAAACATTGTTGATGATCAGATATTGGAATTTAAATCTGTGCTGGTGAGAGCTTCTTTTGGAAGACAACTTCTAAGAGGGTGTGTTTTTGGCATATTCAGGTTAATCATAATTCCATTATGAAATGGAAATAAAGTGAGCATAATGGTACAGGTTAGGCACAGGTTTGGCATGTGAATACACATGTGTGATGCTCTGTGTGGGCCTGAATTGAGATCACTCGGCGCGTGGAATGTGCGCTGTTGTCAGGAGTAGGTGCGGGCGGGCGTCACAGGTTGTTCACTCAATGTGTAGCCTACATTCTTTGGCAAATTCATTGCAGAAAAAAATGCATTGCGTGACAGTTAAAATCAAAACGATACCACGAGTGGCACCTGCTGTTGCCTACAAGATATATCCAAACGAACTGAGACCAAAAGGCTGACATCATTTCAGTTTCAGAACACCATTATAGCCTAACCATGGCGCCCTGCAAGTTTCTCTCCTCGAAAATGAGAAACAGTTCTTCAAAGTCCTCAATAAGATTGTCATCCACACAAACAACTTGAGTAAAAGTCTAAAAGTATTTGGTTTTAAATATACTTAAGTATCAAAAGTAAATGGAATTACTCAAATTGACTTAAGTATCAAAAGTAACAATATAAACCATTTCAAATTCCTTATATTCAGCATTTTTAAATTGCCAGCTAGCCAGAGACATACTCCAACACTCAGACATAATTTACAAACGAAGTAGGTGTTTAGTGAGTCCTTCAGATGAGAGGCAGTAGGGAGGACCAGGGATGTTATCTTGATAAGTGTGTGAATTGGACTATTTTCCTGTCAAAATGTAACAAGTATTTTGGGTGTCAGGGAAAATGTATGGAGTAAAAATTATATTATTTTCTTTAGGAATGTAGTTTAGTAAAAGTTGACAAAAACATCAATAGTAAAGTAAAGTACAGATATCCCAAAAAACTACTTAAGTAGTACTTTAAAATATTTTTACACCACTGGCAAACACCACAGTTAAGTTCATTTGAACACTTTAAATGTTGAATGGGGAACACCGCAACAGAGTTAAATCTTTAACAATCTCCAAAGTGTTATTTTATCACCAGTTCAGTGGGACTCATATGTTCACTGAAAACACACTTTCAGAGTTAAATGTACACAACTGATTTTGCTGTGCAGTGTGAGGAATTAATATGTCAGAGACCCAAATTGAGACAGTCTCTAAAGAGTATTGGCATTTGTCTGGTGCTTGTTCATGTTCACACGCTAATGTAATCACAACCCACTGTAGCCTATCCTACTTCTATTCATTACCCACCGTCCTTTATCCGGCGGCTCCATGTCTAGTGTCTGTTGCAGAGACATTTTAAGTGGATGAATACACATTATGAACAGTGCAATGGAAAGCTCCAGTGCTATTATATTAGCCCGGTGGTTCCCGACCAGGAGTAATATAACCCCTGGGGGTACTTGGCCAATCCACAGGGGATACTTGAGAAGACTCATGAGACCATATGCCTACTGGTAAAATGCACGAGGGGATACTTCAGGGGTACTCCAGGCAGAACGAAATTCAGTTGGTGTACAGTAACCAAAATAGGTGGGGAACTACTGCGTTAGCCGATGGCTTTTTAATTTGAAGCCTGGCTATTTTATGCGGGTGAACTAAGGTAAATAAATGGCTCAGGTAAAAGCAGGTGATTGTGTGAAACAGATCTGTTAACCTAAATCGTTCAGATAGATTTTGCCAGTGTTATCATTACATGTAGCCTCAACCATCCCTTTAAGTAACTCATATATCTTACCTTGATGATGCTGCTCCTGCGTGGGGCTGCCCTCACTGCCTCCAGGACGATGGTATCGTTGTCCTGGCCAGGGAGGATGACTCCGCTCCGCCTTCCCGTCCTGGACGCTCTCGGCGGGATGATCTCCGGAGCTCCATCGTCGCACAGTCCGTCCCCATAGCGCTCTTGCTCCGACATCTTCTCAGCAGTTACAGGCTATAGGAAATCACTAAATTCGACGTATTATGGGTGCCATTTATTTACATATAAGTGCACGGGTAGGCTATGGAGGGGTCTGCTGCGCCTTTCCAAAAATATGAACCACGGAACTGGACTCCAGCGCACATCTGGCGAGGGCTGTTCCGTTAGACCATTAGAGCCGCTCCGGTCAGGCAGTTGGGTAGACCTAGGTAATTACTTCAATTTCTTTAATCACGCCTAAGGTCCATCACATCCAGTCTCATGTTCGCTCTCCAGTCTCCACAAAGTCGACCTGACTTGTATACTGTCAGGACTAGAATTAGAGGATTGGGGAACACCCACCACAGACACTCGAAAATCTGCCCTGTTGTGAAATCAAAACACCACGGACACGCACCGACTTGAATGCAAATTGGTTTTAAAAACGGGGTTTACCCGAAAACACTATTCCCGGGGGATGTGTTTTTCACGCAACAAGTCCCAACCTCACAGATTGGCAGCAGTCCTGTATGCTTCCAGCGATGCTACCTCACACTCAATGATAGATTAACATTGGGAAGAAGAAACTTCGCATAAAAATCCTTAAAACAACACACGTATTTAGGTGTAGTCTTCCAGGGTAGCCTAACCTTCCTGCTCAAAGAAGCCAACTCAGTCTACCTTACCATCCAACAGTTACCAAAGTGCAAGGCAGTCAACTTTACGCTGTGATATGTTGTTATGGGGAGAACAAGATGTATCTCCCATAGGTCCGTACATTGGTTAAGCTCTCAAAGTACACTGAGCTGGTAAACACTTTAGTCGAGTCTGCAACAGATTTTGACGAGAAGGACGAACACAACTGACAGCTGCGCCGCCTCTAGTCCTCCCCACCTCTCTCTGGCGTTGCTCCTCCCACTTATTCTATAAATCATAATTGACGCGCCAAGCAACCAATACACATGGGTATTTGGCACTCGTAGCTCCAAAACGCACGCAGTTGACAAAACAAAGCTGGATGGGTGGAGTCAGATGTCGCTGGCTCTGGAATGCCTCATTTTGGAAGCGTACCACATGTTCTGGTCGCGAGGAGAGGGCTAGGGTCAGCGGACCCCAAGGAAAGGCAGGAGGGACTCACTAGAGAAGGACACATTCACAGGCTGGCGCCAGAACGAATCAGTTGCATGGGCATTTGATTTTCATTCCAATGGGGGCTAAGGGTTTTTCCAGGGGCTCCTGCCCCCCTGGTCACTAAGGGGTCCGACCCCCCAAAAAAGGAACTCAGTCAGGTCTTAACTACCTATTGAGAGTAAGAATAGTAGGATACAGCTGCAAGAATAGGATACAGGTGCAATTTCGAAATGGTTGCGCATCAGGAGTTTTTCTCTTGTTATGTCAGTCACTGACAGTCACTTAATCAGCCATTTCAGCTAACTATTTTTAGATTGGTAGTTAGTCTAGACAGCAATCTAAACTTGTAACAATCATGGACAAATACCAATCAGACACACAGGGCATGTGCCCAGGGGCCCTGGCCTCCAGGGGGCCCCCATTGATTTGTTAGTCATTCTCACTCAGATATCATATTAACATGGCATAAATCAATAGGGGCCCCCTAGACTTGCAGGAAATTAACTTTAAAACTGAAAAACTCTTGCTAAGGGCCCCAAAAAGTCTAGAACAGGCCCTGAGCTGACCATAGGCAGCAGGTGAGTTTCAAGTTTGGGTAAGCTCACAATTTATCCTAGCATTTCTACCGATCTGAGTGCCAGTTATCATTATTTTCATAGCCAATGCGCATTTTCATGGAACAGTTTCATTTTAATAATAACGTTTTTGTTTCTTAAAATCAATGTCACCTGCTTAATCATTTAAAAAAAACATTTAAATTCAACTAATGGAGAACACCAGCCTCTGCCATATGGACACATTGATACACTGTGATCCATTTTCGGCTAAAGAAATGAGAGCATCGAACTCAGAGATAGCTTATAGGCCAATGCAGCAGTAGGCCTTTAACTTCCATCTCAACCAAGTCAAATATATAAGCCTAAAGCCAACCAATAAAAATAGAAAATACAAGACAAAACTGCACATTTTAGAGTGGCCTTTAATTGTCCCCAGACCAAGGTTCACCTGTGTAATGATCATGCTGTTTAATCAGCTTCTTGATATGCCACATCTGTCAGGTGGATGGATTATCTTGGCAAAGGACAAAATGCTCACTAACAGGGATGTAAACAAATGTGTGCATAAACATTTGAGAGAAATCAGCTTTTTGTGAGTATGGAACATTTCTGGGATCTTTTATTTCAGCTCATGAATCAGAAACAAACACTTTACATGTTGCGTTTATATCTTTGTTCAGTGTATATAGGCTACAGTCATTTAGGCATATTTGTAGTCTTTGTATTTTAAATGGAGAGTTATGATTGAACTGAGCACCTCCATAGATTGAAGAAGTATATGCCCATCAATTGGTCTCTCCTATTGACTTGAACAAAAGTTCATGTGTCCCTTTCGTTGAGGTGGAATAGTTTGCAGGTAGGTGTGAGTTCGTTAAAAGCTCACTTGCCTCTCATTCTTTATTGCAGGTGTTCGCAACAACTGAAATTGTCTAGCCAGGAGTTGAGATGTGGCACGTGGGCGCGCTATGGCATGCATGTAGGCCGTTCGGGTAATTAGCGCTCGAGTCCACCCCTTGCAACTCGCTGCTAATATCCACGCTTCATAAACACTGCAAGTGAACGAGACCATTCTTGGAAAATAGACGTTCTTGTTGTGGTTGGCTTTTTGACTGAAATCCATTCATTGGAGGAAAAATATGGACTATTTTCCATAGGTCTATCATCTCTCCTTACGGGTCAAACCAATATACACAAGATATTGCACATGTTTTTCGGTGTGAAAAACCAAATAGTGCTTATATTAATATATATTCTTATAATATGTTACCTTAATTCCATTCATTTTACATTGCGAATATTACAGGTCCCTAAGGCACCGATGACACCATGAAGTTAGAGAGATTGAATTGCTTCAGAGGGCACTGAGAGAAGTCCAACTGACATTCAACTCTCTGTATAGCCTAGCCATGGTGAAACTGGTGCCTTCATGTAATGTGTCATGCTGGTGTTAAAGAAGAGATAGAGATGAGTATTCTGGAGGCTCAGTGCTGTGTGTGTGTGTGTGTGTGTGTGTGTGTGTGTGTATTAGTGGTGTGGTTGTGTGTGTGTGTGTGGATGGCCAGCCTGGGCCTGTGAATTGGTCTGCTGTCTCCCTCATCAGGCCTTGAAAAAGACTTGTTGGTGCCAAGCAGGGGCGCAACTTTGGTTTTAGAGGTGGGGGGGTGGGGGGGGGCATCATTATTATTATAAAAAAATGTATCCAGTCGGATAAATACTCATAAATACAAACAGCCTACATGCCCTCTCGGAGGCGTCCGCATGGTCCTAAAGCACACTGTTGCCTCGTTTTATATCACATTCCAATGATAAAACTGGGGGGGAGCAAAAATACAATTTCAGAATGTGGGGAGACATGTCCCCTGTCCCCAGTGACAGTTGCGCCCCTGGTGCCAAGGAACAGTTCACCCTGAACACACTCTGCCCCATGACTGACGACACACACACGCACACACACGCCACTAATATACACATACACCACGTAAATACACATGCACACACACACACCACTAATATACCCACACACACCCCTAATATACACATACGCACACACCGCTAATATACACACACCACTAATATACACTTACATGTGTCTCACTCCAACAGAGATGTGCACACTGTTCTAGACAAACATAAACACTTTATAACTAAAACACCTAGGCCTAGATTTGAGTAGATACAGTCACATATTGTTAACACACTCATTTATTCATACTCTTAACTTCTCTGTAGTAGACTATGGCTGCATCCCAAATAATACCCTGTTATCTATGTAGTACACTCCTTTTGGTAAGGGCCAAGGCCCTTTGTTCTAATCAGACAATTCTGTTAGAGCCACATTTTGGAAACGTTTATTTAACATTCTCTTGTTGCCATGAGTAATTTTGGAGGACTGAGAACACTCAACGGAGAGTTTTGGCAAAGACAGCCAACAAAAAAATATTCTCTTCTGGGTGGCCAGTCCTGGTGTTTTCCATCACTGTCACTGCTAGGGCAAATTCCAGAGTTGGATATTCAATATCACACGTGCCAATTCAAATGGCTTTATACAAACATGTTAAACAAATATTATATTTCAGTACTGTATATTTATAAATGCTAAACAACACGTACACACACTTTTTGTAACTTGATAACTTCTGAATATTAGTTATTGAGATGATTGTGAATGTTTTATTGGATTTTTAAAACACTTTTTTTTTTTTTTAACATAAAGCCATTTGGTATAGTCACCACATGAAAGGAAAACAAACAAACAAATATGATTGTGTGCTTTGTGTATATTTGATGGCTCCTCAGTGGCGCTTTGATATCATGTGAGTAATCTATGGATGGAGTAAAGAGTGAGATGCAAACCTATTGATAGACAGATCCTACTTATTGATAGACAGATCCTACTGGTGTTTAAGAGGATCAGCAGTTTGAAGGATTGTTACTGTAAACCCAGATTATTCAGATTAACCAGGTTATTAATCACAATTGAAAGAGTTTCGTTCTGCTACCTGATTCTATTTTGGCATTAGCAGATGCTTGTTCAAAACAGTATAAATCTTTCAATGTCAGGAGGACAGTAAAAAAAATAATAATTCACTGCTCTAAAAATGGACCTCTCCTTCACCCCTATTGCATTTCTGTTTATGTGCGTGCACACACACGTATGTGTGTATGTGTGTATGTATGTGCATGTGTGTGTGTATGTGCATGAGACAGGGCAGGTGCGTGAGTGAGTGTGTGGATCTGTGTGCATGGCTGTACTGCAGTGTCTTGCGGAGTTTCTGGCTGTACTGCAGGTGTTGAAATGTGTAAGGTCATTGGGTCCATAGCAAGCAGGAGGCTATAACTGATGACTGCTGTTTCTCTACTTCCTGCCTTATATCTCTATCACCTTGTTATATTTCTCCCATAGCTCTTTCCATCCTCCTCCTCCTACTCTCTTACTGTAATAGGGAGTGGAGGAAAGATGTCCCTCTGTTATTCACTCCATCTCCCTCTCGTCTCTTTCGCTTTCTATCTCTCTGACCCATTCTGTGCTAGGGCGTGAAGACCTGCTCTCCAAACCACTCACTATACTCTAATGCCTGCATGTAGTACAGAATGTGTTTCTCCCACAAAAGCCTCAGTTTTTCCCCCCATTCATTCTTAACCACAGATATACATTATTTTTAGGCCTAATGTGGCCTATATTCTGGAGGATTCATGTTTTGTTCCTCTGCAACAAGATCTCACGTTCTCACTTCAGTATTCCACATTTGTCGGAGGTATCACCTTAACCCTAGTGAAAGTAGGGAAGGGTTAAGGTTTGGGGTTAAGGTTTGGGATGGGGTTAAGGTTTGGGATAGGGTTAAGGTTTGGGATGGGGTTAAGGTTAAGGTTTGGGATAGGGTTAAGGTTTGGGATGGGGCTAAGGTTTGGGATGGGGTTAAGGTTTGGGATGGGGTTAAGATTTGGGATGGGGTTAAGGTTTTGGATAGGGTTAAGGTTTTGGATGGGGATAAGGTTTGGGATGGGGTTAAGGTTTGGGATGGGGTTAAGGTTTGGGATAGGGTTAATGTTTGGGATAGGAATTAATGTTTGGGATGGGGTTAAGGTTTGGGATAGGGTTAATGTTTGGGATAGGGTTAAGGTTTAGGATGGGGTTAAGGTTTGGGATAGGGTTAAGGTTTGGGATGGGGTTAAGGTTTGGGATGGGGTTAAGGTTTGGGATAGGAATTCATGTTTGGGATGGGGTTAAGGTTAAGGTTTGGGATATGGTTAAGGTTTGGGATAGGGTTAAGGTTTAGGATGGGGTTAAGGTTTGGGATGGGGTTTTAAGGTTTGGGATGGGGTTAAGGTTTGGGATGGGGTTAAGGTTTGGGATAGGGTTAAGGTTAAGGTTTGGGATAGGGTTAATGTTTGGGATAGGGATTAATGTTTGGGATGGGGTTAAGGTTAAGGTTTGGGATATGGTTAAGGTTTGGGATAGGGTTAAGGTTTAGGATGGGGTTAAGGTTTGGGATAGGGTTAAGGTTTGGGATGGGGTTAAGGTTTGGGATAGGGTTAAGGTTTGGGTTAACCCTATCCCAAACCTTAACCCCATCCCAAACCTTAACCCTATCCCAAACCTTAACCCCATCCTAAACCTTAACCCCATCCTAAACCTTAACCTTAACCCCATCCCAAACCTTAACCCCATCCCAAACCTTAACCTTAAGGTTTGGGATGGGGTTAAGGTTTGGGATAGGGTTAAGGTTTGGGATGGGGTTAAGGTTAAGGTTTGGGATGGGGTTAAGGTTAAGGTTTGGGATGGGGTTAGAGTGCATAGCACTGGGATCCTGACATTTTTTTGATACAATCACATAGAAGTTTAATTTGGAACATGGACTTGTGATCAACCACCATAGTGTTAAGTACACTGAGTATACCAGACATTAGGAACACCTTCCTAATATTGAGTTGCACCCCCCCCCCCCCCCCCCCCCCCCGAAAAGCATTCCAGATGCTGGCCCATGTTGACTCCAATGCTTCCAACAGTTGTGTCAAGTTGGCTGGATTTAATTTTTGGTAGTCGACCATTCTGGATACACAGGGAAACAGTTCAGCGTGAAAAACACAGCAGTTCTTGACACAAACCGGTGCACCTGGCACCTACTACCATTCCCTGTTCAAATGCACTTCAGTCTTTTGTCTTGCCCATTCACCCTCTGTATGGCACACATACACAATCCATGTCTCAATTGTCTCAATGCTTAAAAATTCTTATTTATCCTGTCTCCTCCCCTTCATCTATACTGCTTGAAGTGGATTTATAAGTTAAATCAATAAGGGATCATATCTTTCCCCTGGATTCATCTGGTCAGTCTATGTCATGGAAAACGCAGGTGTTCATAATGTTTTGTACACTCAGTGTACGTAAATCGCATTCATGACTACTTCCTCAAACTGTGAGTTATAACATTGTCGGACACTAGGTGGCAACATAATCCAACAAGTAACCCATGTTTCCCTTGAAAGACAACAACATGGTTTCCCTCTGTCACACTTACACGTACACACACACACCGACACACCTGCATGCAAGACCCTGCTAGGTAAAGTCCCCCCTTATCTCAGCTCGCTGGTCACCATAGCATCTCCCACCAGTAGCACACGCTCCAGCAGGTATATCTCTCTAGTCACCCCCAAAACCAATTCTTTCTTTGGCCGCCTCTCCTTCCAGTTCTCTGCTGCCAATTACTGGAATGAACTACAAAAATCTCTGAAACTGGAAACACTTATCTCCCTCACTAGCTTTAAGCACCAACTGTCAGAGCAGCTCACAGATTACTGCACCTGTACATAGCCCATCTATAATTTAGCCCAAACAACTACCTCTTTCCCTACTGTATTTATTTTATTTATTTATTTATTTTGCTCCTTTGCACCCCATTATTTTTATTTCTACTTTGCACATTCTTCCACTGCAAATCTACCATTCCAGTGTTTTACTTGCTGTATTGTATTTACTTTGCCACCATGGCCTTTTTTTTGCCTTTACCTCCCTTATCTGACCTAATTTGCTCACATTGTATATAGACTTGTTTATACTGTATTATTGGCTGTATATAGATGTGTCTACTGTATTATTGACTGTATGTTTGTTTTACTCCATGTGTAACTCTGTGTCGTTGTATGTGTCGAACTGCTTTGCTTTATCTTGGCCAGGTGGCAGTTGTAAATGAGAACTTGTTCTCAACTTGCCTACCTGGTTAAATAAATAAATAAATGTCCTTCTGTCACACACAAACACCATATTAACACACAGACACAACATTACAAATCAAATCGTATTTGTCACATGCTTCGTAGACAGCAGGTTCAGACTAATGCTTTCGCACACGCACGCACACACACAATCAAACACCAAATTAAAACACAGACTCAACATTATAAATCAAATACATTTTTATTTGTTAAATGCGTACTTACTGGTCCTTTTACAACAATGCAAAGTTAAAGATACAAAAATAAAAATAGTTACATGAGGAATAAATACACAGTGAATAACAATAACGAGCAAAATCAACATGGCTATATACAGGGAGTACCAGTACTGAGTCAATGAGCAGGAGTACGAGGTAATAACATGGCTATATACAGGGAGTACCAGTACTGAGTCAATGAGCAGGAGTACGAAGTAATAACATGGCTATATACAGGGAGTACCAGTACTGAGTTGATGAGCAGGGGTACGAGGTAATAACATGGCTATATACAGGGAGTACCAGTACTGAGTCGATGAGCAGGAGTACGAGGTAATTTAGGTAGCTATGTACATATAGGTAGGGGTAAAGTGACTAGACAACAGGATAGATAATAGACAGTAGCAGCATTATACTGTAGGTAGGGGTAAAGTGACTAGACAACAGGATAGATAATAGACAGTAGCAGCAGTATACTGTAGGTAGGGGTAAAGTGACTAGGCAACAGGATAGATACTAGACAGTAGCAGCAGTAGGTAGGGATAAAGTGACTAGACAACAGGATAGATAATAGACAGTAGCAGCAGTATACTGTAGGTAGGGGTAAAGGATAGATAATAGGCAGTAGCAGCAGTATACTGTAGGTAGGGGTAAAGTGACTAGACAACAGGATAGATAATAGACAGTAACAGCAGTATACTGTAGGTAGGGGTAAAGTGACTAGACAACAGGATAGATAATAGACAGTAGCAGCAGTATACTGTAGGTAGGGGTAAAGTGACTAGACAACATGATAGATAATAGACAGTAACAGCAGTATACTGTAGGTAGGGCTAAAGTGACTAGACAACAGGATAGATAATAGACAGTAGCAGCAGTATACTGTAGGTAGGGGTAAAGTGACTAGACAACAGGATAGATAATAGACAGTAGCAGCAGTATACTGTAGGTAGGGCTAAAGTGACTAGACAACAGGATAGATAATAGACAGTAGCAGCAGTATACTGTAGGTAGGGCTAAAGTGACTAGACAACAGGATAGATAATAGACAGTAGCAGCAGTATACTGTAGGTAGGGGTAAAGGATAGATAATAGGCAGTAGCAGCAGTATACTGTAGGTAGGGGTAAAGGATAGATAATAGACAGTAGCAGCAGTATACTGTAGGTAGGGGTAAAGTGACTAGACAACAGGATAGATAATAGACAGTAGCAGCAGTATACTGTAGGTAGGGGTAAAGTGACTAGACAACAGGATAGATAATAGACAGTAACAGCAGTATACTGTATGTAGGGGTAAAGGATAGATAATAGACAGTAGCAGCAGTATGCTGTAGGTAGGGGTAAAGTGACTAGACAACAGGATAAATACTAGACAGTAACAGCAGTATACTGTAGGTAGGAGTAAAGTGACTAGACAACAGGATAGATAATAGTCAGTAACAGCAGTATACTGTAGGTAGGGGTAAAGTGACTAGGCAACAGGATAGATAATAGGCAGTAGCAGCAGTATACTGTAGGTAGGGGTAAAGTGACTAGACAACAGGATAGATACTAGACAGTAACAGCAGTATACTGTAGGTAGGGGTAAAGTTACTAGACAACAGGATAGATAATAGACAGTAGCAGCAGTATACTGTAGGTAGGGGTAAAGTTACTAGACAACAGGATAGATAATAGACAGTAACAGCAGTATAATGTAGGTAGGGGTAAAGTGACTAGTATAGATAATAGACAGTAGCAGCAGCGTATTGTATGTGGTGAGTGTGAAAGTGTGTGTGTGAGTGTGCTGCATCTGTATGCATGTGTGTGCATGTTATGTGTGTGTGGGCATACGTAGTGTGTGTGTGTGTGTGTGTTGGGTGTCAGTATGTGTGAGTGTGTGGGTAGATTACAGTGTGTTTGCATAGAGTCGGTGAAAGAGAGTTAGTGCAAAAAAGGGTCAATGCAGGTAGTCTGGGTAGCCATTTGATTAGCTATTTAGCAGTCTTGTTTAGCAGTCTTATGGCTTGGTGGTGGAAGCTGTTCAGGGTCCTGTTGGTTCTCGACTTGGTGCATTCAGTAAGTTAAGGGCCCAGAGTTGTCCCTGACCACAAAGCCTATGGAGCCTATAACTAGGGCCCATAGTTTTCTTTGAGTTTTAGGTCATATGGTCAGGGACAACTCTGATAGGTCATACGGTATGGTGTGTGTAAAAGAGAACACACATTTGGAGCAGAGGAGTTTATTTTCACTCAGCTATGTGCATATGATGTATGCCAGCGACCAGCCCTTCAGCCTGGCAGGGGAAGAGAGGAACGTATTGTTTAGGTCCTGGGTGTTTAATGTACTGATGTATACTGTGTTTAAAGAAGGCCCTGGCTTCCTTCTTGCTGTCCTCTGCTCTGGCCTGGCCTGTGTGAGACTCTAGAATCACAGTGGTTTCCTGTCTGAAAGTCCCAGTCTGATTCCCAAATGACACCCTATTTCCTATTGTAGTGCACGACTTTTGACAAAGGGCCCATAAAAGGCTCTGGTCAAAAGTAATGCACTACATAGGGAATAGGATGCTATTTGGGATGCCCATCCAGTCTTCAGCCTTTCTCCACTGAGGTTATTTTTGAACATTCCTCCAGACCACAAAGAGATGTAGCATGTGGTGTCCAAATCATTTGACTGAGACATAAATGAAAATGACTACTGGCTAGCCGGGGTGACGGTCTGCTTCTGTCCAAGTATCCGGGTTGTCATCTAGCTGTTACAAAACCAGACTGGCACCCCGGTTAGGGAATCAATGGCTACTGTTCTCTGGACAAATACAGTACAGTCTCCTGTGATGGCCTTGATTGGATACAGTAAGTACATAAGAGCTACAATTTCCAACTGTACTGTATATAGTTCTGTCCATGACTGTTTTAACTCTGCTGTAACTGTGTAGTAGAGACCATTGGATACTCTGTAGATTAGCAGCCAGTTTGCTGGCTCGTCTTCTTCTTCTTCGTTGTTCTGGTCGGTCCAGCTCGGTGTCTGGTTAGTCGTCTTTCTGACAGTTTCCTGTCATTCTGGTCGGTCCAGCTCAGTGTCTGGTTAGCCGACTTTCTGACACTTTCCTGTCGTTCTGGTCGGTCCAGCTCAGTGTCTGGTTAGACATCTTTCTGACAGTTTCCTGTCGTTCTGGTCGGTCCAGCTCAGTGTCTGGTTAGACATCTTTCTGACAGTTTTCTGTCGTTCTTGTCGGTCCAGCTCAGTGTCTGGTTAGTCGTCTTTCTGACAGTTTCCTGTCGTTCTGGTCGGTCCAGCTCAGTGTCTGGTTAGTCGTCTTTCTGACAGTTTCCTGTCCTTCTGGTCGGTCCAGTTCAGTGTCTGGTTAGTCGTCTTTCTGACAGTTTCCTGTCGTTCTGGTCGGTCCAGCTCAGTGTCTGGTTAGTCGTCTTTCTGACAGTTTCCTGTCCTTCTGGTCGGTCCAGTTCAGTGTCTGGTTAGTCGTCTTTCTGACAGTTTCCTGTCATTCTGGTCGGTCCAGCTCAGTGTCTGGTTAGACATCTTTCTGACAGTTTCCTGTCGTTCTGGTCGGTCCAGCTCAGTGTTTGGTTAGACATCTTTCTGACAGTTTCCAGACAAAGGGATATACATTTACTGTTCAATAATTTGTGTTGTTATTTCTTAGCTTTCCTCCTCTTATTACCTCCGTTTGGCAACATCCTTTCTTTCTTTCCTGCCATCTGTTAATTCTGACAACGTGCTTGTAAAAGGAGAATAACCTTCCACTCCATCAAGGTCTCTGTGACATGCTTTCATGTTTTCATTGTTGAGAGTCAAGCGAAAGCAAAGTCTTACCAAGAGCTCCCAATATACTACAAAACAATAACCATATGCAGCCTAGTGGTTAGAGCGTTGGACTAGTAACCGGAAGGTTGCAAGTTCAAACCCCCGAGCTGACAAGGTACAAATCTGTCCTTCTGCCCCTGAACAGGCAGTTAACCCACTGTTCCTAGGCCGTCATTGAAAATAAGAATTTGTTCTTAACTGACCTGCCTAGTTAAATAAAGGTAAAATTAAAAAAAAATCTATGTTTCCATTTTTGTGCCTATGACTGCAATGAAATCAGAAGACACATACAGATTGACCAGGTCTATGTTAAGATATTACAGGAAAAAAGTCATTACTATCCTGGAGGCTCATTCTAGCGACGCAGATGTTGTAATCAGGAGTGCACTGATTTGGATCAGAGTATGATCAGTATGAACCAGTCAACATCATGTCCAAGATGGCGTAGCAGTCAGACGTCTTTGTCATGTCTCTATATATCTTTTTATGTATTTTTCTTTGCATTCTTTTTAATACTTTTCATAAACCTCAACTTCAAAATACTCTCCTGCAACCCGCCTCACCCAATGTGGTGTGGATTTGTTTTTTCTCTCTAAAGTATTTATATTTACCTCCGAACTGGATTACCTCAACTGAAGCTAACTAGCTACCAGCTATCAGTCGGCTAAACTTTAGCTCGCATCCTAACTAACTTGCCCTCCAAATACACCTCTGCTGTTTTCAACCAAGATCTCAGCGATCACTGCCTCATTGCCTGCATCCATAATGGGTCTGCGGTCAAAAGACCACCCCTCATCACTGTCAAACGCTCCCTAAAACACTTTTGCAAGCAGGCCTTTCTAATTGACCTGGCCGGGGTATCCTGGAATGACATTGTCCTCATCCCGTCAGTAGAGGATGCCTGGTTATTTTTTTTAAAGTGCCTTCCTCACCATCTTAAATAAGCATGCTCCATTCAAAAAATGTAGAACTATGAATAGATATAGCCCTTAGTTCACTCCAGACCTATCTGCCCTTGACCAGCACAAAAACATCCTGTGGCGTTCTGCATTAGCGTCGAATAGCCCCAGTGATATGCAACTTTTTAGGGAAGTTAGGAACCAATATACACAGGCAGTTAGGAAAGCTAAGGCTAGCTTTTTCAAACAGAAGTTTGCATCCTGTAGTACAAACTCAAAAAAGTTCTGTGACACTGTAAAGTCCATGGAGAATAAGAGCACCTCCTCCCAGCTGCCCACTGCACTGAGGCTAGGAAATACTGTCACTACCGATAAATCCACAATAATAGAATAATTTTTCTACGGCTGGCCATGCTTTCCACCTAGCTACCCCTACCCCGATCAACAGCCCTGCGCTCCCCACAGCAACTTGCACAAACCTCCCCCACTTCTCCTTCACCCAAATCCAGATATCTGATGATCTGAAAGAGCTGCAAAAAATCTGGACCCCTACAAATCAGCCGGGCTAGACAATCTGGACCCTCTCTTTCTAAAATTATCTGCAACCCCTATTACTAGCCTGTTCAAACTCTCTTTCGTGTCGTCTGAGATTCCCATAGATTGGATAGCTGCCGCGGTCATCCCCCTCTTCAAAGGGGGACACTCTTGACCCAAACTGCTACAGACCTATATCTACTCTACCCTGCCCTTTTAAGGTCTTTGAAAGCCAAGTTAACAAACAGATTACCGACCATATCGAATTTCACCGTACCTTCTCCGCTATGCAATCTGGTTTCAGAGCTGGTCATGGGTGTACCTCAGCCACGCTCAAGGTCCTAAACGATATCATAACTGCCATCGATAAGAGACATTACTGTACAGCCGTATTCATTGACCTGGCTAAGGCGTTCGACTCTGTCAAACACAACATTCTTATTGGCAGACTCAACAGCCTTGGTTTCTCAAATGATTGCCACGCTTGGTTCACCAACTACTTCTCCAATAGAGTTCAGTATGTCAAATCGGAAGGCCTGTTGTCCGGACCTCTGGCAGTCTCTATGGGGGTGCCACAGGGTTCAATTCTCAGGCCGACTCTCTTCTCTGTATACATCAATGATGTCGCTCTCGCTGCTGGTGATTCTTTGATCCACCTCTATGCAGACGACACCATTTGGTATACCTCTGGCCCTTCCTTGGACACTGTTAACTAAGCTCCAAATGAGCTTCAATGCCATAAAACTATCCTTCTGTGGCCTCCAACGGCTCTTGAATGCAAGTAAAACTAAATGCATGCTCTTCAACCGATCGCGGCCCGCACCTGCCCACCTGTCCAGCATCACTACTCTGGACTGTTCTGACTTAGAATATGTGGACAACTACAAATACCTAGGTGTCTGGTTAGACTGTAAACTCTCCTTCCAGACTCACATTAAACATTTCCAATCCAAATCTAGAATCGGCTTCCTATTTCGCAACAAAGCATCCTTCACTCATGCTGCCAATCATACCCTCGTAAAACTGACCATCCTACTGATCCTCGACTTCGGCGATGCCATTTACAAAATAGCCTCCAACACCCTACTCAACAAATTGGAGGCAGTCTATCACAGTGCCATCCGTTTTGTCACCAAAGCCCCATATACTACCCACCACTGCGACCTGTATGATCTCGTTGGCTGGCCCTCACTTCATACTCGTTGCCAAAACCCACTGGCTCCAGGTCATCTACAAGTCTCTGATAGGTAAAGCCAAGCCTTATCTCAGCTCACTGGTCACCATAGCAGCACCACCGGTAGCACGCGCTCCAGCAGGTATATTTCACTGGTCACCCCCAAAGCCAATTCTTCCTTTGGCCACCTCTCCTTCCAGTTCTCTGCTGCCAATGACTGGAACTAACTGAAAAAATCTCTGAAGCTGGAGACTCTTACCTCCCTCACTAGCTTTAAGCACCAGCTGTCAGAGCAGCTCACAAATCACTGTACCTGTATATAGCTCATCTGTAAATAGCCCATCCAACCTACCTCATCCCCATACTGTATTTATTTATTTATCTTGCTCCTTTGCACCCCAGTATCTCAACTTGCACATTCATGTTCTGCACATCCTACCATTCCAGTGTTCAATTGCTATATTGTCTTTACTTTGCCACCATGGACTTACCTTTCTCATCCTACCTCATTTGCACATGCTGCATATATATTTTTCTACTGTGTTATTGATTGTATGTTTGATTATTCCATGTGTAACTCTGTGTTGTTGTATGTGTCTAACTGCTTTGCTTTATCTTGGCCAGGTCGCAGTTGCAAATGAGAACTTGTTCTCAACTAGCCTACCTGGTTAAATAACGGGGAAATAAACCTGGTGCTGGTGCCTTACCCCATAAGGACCTCCAGCTCTTATAGTAGCTCGCTCTCAGCTGCTTCAATGATCCCAGTTACAATTCAACAATCAGACGTGTGTTGACTGCATGTTGAACCACCACACACACAGTCTGTGTGTGTGAGAGATAAATAGAGAGAGACACACCCACCCACACAAACACACAGACTTAATTTGAGTCAATTTGGTTCAAATGCATATTACTGATTGTGTCTAGTTCCCATGTCTAGTGATAGGGATATACGTAATAGAATTGATTAATCTAAGGGAAATCATTTTCCATTGGTAAAACAGCTTCAATTGAAATGGACAAAATGCCCACCACTCTCAATAACCTCTTGCTCAGAGTCAATAATGGTCCTCCAATTCATTGTTGACAAGTAGTGAAAAGCTGGATCAACAGACTGACTGTCAACTATACCTTGAACTAGGAAGATCATGGTCCACCTGTATAGTTGATCATGGTCCATCTGTATAGTTGATCATGGTCCATCTGTATAGTTGATCATGGTCCATCTGTATAGTTGATCATGGTCCATCTGTATAGTTGATCATAGTCCATCTGTATAGTTGATCATGGTGCATCTGTAGAGTTAATCATGGTCCATCTGTATAGTTGATCATGGTCCATCTGTATAGCTGATCATGGTCCATCTGTATAGTTGATCATGCTCCATCTGTATAGTTGATCATGTTCCATCGGTATAGTTGATCATGCTCCATCTGTATAGTTGATCATGCTCCATCTGTATAGTTGATCATGGTCCATCTGTATAGTTGATCATGGTCCATCGGTATAGTTGATCATGGTCCATCGGTGTAGTTGATCATGCTCCATCTGTATAGTTGATCATGGTCCATCTGTATAGTTGATCATGGTCCAACAGTGTCATAATGAAAATGACTGGTGAAATAAAGGATTTGGTGTATAAATCTTTGAGCAGGTGAAGTCATGCCTTGGTCACAAGTTTCCTTCACTTTCTTTGAACTTTAGTGATCTCCAGTGGCTTTGAGTCATAGCAATGGACTCAAAAGTATCTACTGGCGTTGTAAATGTACACGAGTATTGCCTCATTACATAAAACAACTTCATTGAGAACCTGCAAAGGTTTTTCTATAAAGATTATAGAGCCCAACATCACTAGGCTTCACTGGGCAAAAAGTGGTTGAATCAACGTTGTTTCCATGTCCTTTTCAACCCAACAATTGAATGTGATGATGTTGATTTGCAGAAAGTCATCAAAGTAAGGGTGTTTCGTCTTGTTCTCAACCAACTGTCAACCTAAATCCCATGTCATAGTGACATTTCATGTTGAATTTATGTTAGTTGACAACTCAACCAAATTGAGCCTAAATCAAAAATAGACAAACTGACGTCTGTGCCCAGTGTGCTACATCTATAGCCTACAGAAATATTTATATTTAGTAAATAAACCAAGCAGCCATTAAAATACAGGCCATATCATGCTGCACAAATCACCTCCTCGCCTTCGGTCCTCCCATGTTTTCTCCCTCCTGCGAGCAGCCACGCTTTGGCTTTCATGAATCACTCACACATGTATTATTCGGCTTTACTAAAATCACTCTCGTTTTTTTAAGTGGATGATACGAATAATATAATTTGATAGGCGAAAAGAAAACTAAAAGTGGATTTGTTGCCAATAAGTCGACGTTAGCAACAAAGTAGCCGCTCGCGCGCAGTGGTGGAGTTCTCAATTATTGTAACTTTTTATGTTTTTTTAATGGTTTTTTTTCTCCAAAGAACGAGAGCTTCACGCTTTTAACTATTTACAGAAAAATATAAAATTGCATATTTTTTAATTTTTTATTTGGCGTTCTTTGGTTGCCTATGACAGTGATTATCCGGGGGCAACGTCAAACGGCTTTATAGCGTCAACCCACACTGGATGGAGCAATCCGGTTAACTTTATATCAATAGCAAAGCTCTTTTTGTCGGCTAACTGTCATCGTGCCCGGTTAGTGTGAGCTGGATATCCCGCTACGGCACTATGGGCTGCGGGTTGAGGAAACTGGAAGACCCAGAGGACAGTAGCCCCGGGAAGATATACTCCACTCTGAAGAGACCGCAAGTGGAGACCATAACAGACACCGTTTACGAGTATGTGCTACTGGACTTCAGTTTGGAAGGTAACGTTATGCGTTAGGATATCATCTCACATTCATTGATAAAACAAAACGGGCTACTCTGGATTTATTCTAAACAATGTTTCTTTAGACATTGACTCTGCTACACTAACTGAATGCAAGAAAACAAATTACTACTTTCTTATAAAATAGCCTGGGCTACTTCGAAGTCCCATTTTACAATGTATGGCTTTTCGTTTTCAAACATTGTCTTACAAATTGAAGATTTGTTTTTCAAATACAAGCGTCTTTCTTTGGGCTGATCCTAATTGGAACGAACTACATACATGTGTGTATCCTGATTCCTGTGCTCTGGCTACTCTGTTCTCTTAGCAACCGCTGTCATTTTATTATCCAGAGAAATAGGTCAGGATTTTTTTTTGCGTGCGTGCGCGCATCCATGTGGGATGAACGATACATTACCTACTACTGCAGACACCTGCCACCACATTAGAATATGATTCATGATCATCTGGAACTGCCACAACAGCCTTCGTCAAACAGAATATTTTTTTTTAGTGTAATCCCGACATGAAGAGTTTTGGGGACGGGAAATTATGATTAAGTAAAGCCATGTTAACAGTGGCTGGTGTCCTTTTGAATTGAGTGTTGGTTTATAAAGTGTCTGGTAGAATCGAAACAATGGTGTTGAAATCAAATAATGGTCATCAATGCCATCCTAATACAGGGGTTAGTCTTTTTGCCCTAGCACTACACATCTGATTCAAATGATCTAAGCTTGATGAGTTGGTCAGCTGTGTAGAGCTAGGGCAAAAACCCCTAAACGCTCACCCCGGGACCCAGTTTGGGAAACCCTGCTCTAATACAAATGACATATTGGTCTGTAGACTGGGACTCCCTGGGGAGCCACCACTCTCTTGCTCACTGTGGTACCTCTGTGTCATCATGGCTATGATCTTTAGATGTGATTAGATAGGTCTGCATGGGTTATTGGGTTTGGGCTGACACAGTAAAGAGTGGCATGGCGCCCAGCACAGGAGTTAGGATTAAAGCCCACTAGTTGATAGAGTTCATACAGTCACTCTTATTCTACAGCACAGACCATTTAGTATCTGGACATAGCCGGGATTCATTTGAGTATATTCTCAACAAGCGTGTGTGTGTGTTTGTTCAAAACTGCTTTTTTTGGGAGATCAGCAGAAAGTCATGAGTTTCCTCCACACCAGCCAAATATGACCAAGACCAGTTCAACTGGATATAGGAGTCTCCGTCTGTGTAGGCTGGTTGTGACTTCCATACCAACCGAAACCTGGTCAAGAAGAAAACATGGCCTCGTATACCTTATTGAAATACTGTACTACTTATTTTAAATATCAAATGATATGTCTAGTACTACTATGTACATAATAAGACTGTGGTACAGGTTGTCAAGTTCAACCCTAAATACCTTGAGTATGTTATTGAAATGAGGAGCGGTGACTGGAGACAGAGAGAAGCTGTATAATAGATGTCCTCGGGGTCTTTTTTTGGAGCGTACATAACCCTGAACGTGACTGAGCTCCATTCCCGAGTGCGGAGCACCTGGCCTGCAGATGTGCTTTTTGCTTTGCCTCGGAGACATCACAGGAATACCTCTCTCTCTGCTATGTGAGAGTGCCTCGTGTCTGGCTCTAGGCCTGTGTAGAATAGATAGACATCCACACACTGTTGAATAACAGGAATACTCCAAAAAGTGTCTGGAAATACAACAAATATATGTTTTTAATTTGATGCTCATTGGTCAATAATTAAAAGGAAGTGCCTACTGCTTTTCATGCCTTTATGTGTTGCTTGTCTGGCTGTGTCACAGAGTTATCTCTATTCTATGTGGGGGATCTTAGCCACATTTGATGCTTGCTGTTGATACTGTTTTTTTCCCAAGCCAAGTGTCTCCCACAACCTCCAGTACCAAGCCAAGTGTCTCCCACAACCTCCAGTACCAGGCCAAGTGCCTCCCACAACCTCCAGTACCAAGCCATGTCTCTCCCACGACCTCCAGTACCAAGCCATGTGTCTCCCATGACCTCCAGTACCAGGCCATGTCTCTCCCACAACCTCCAGTATCAGGCCAAGTGTCTCCCACAACCTCCAGTACCAAGCCAAGTGTCTCCCACAACCTCCAGTACCAGGCCATGTCTCTCCCACAACCTCCAGTACCAAGCCATGTCTCTCCCACGACCTCCAGTACCAAGCCATGTGTCTCCCACGACCTCCAGTACCAGGCCATGTGTCTCCCACAACCTCCAGTACCAGGCCATGTGTCTCCCACGACCTCCAGTACCAAGCCATGTGTCTCCCACGACCTCCAGTACCAAGCCATGTGTCTCCCACGACCTCCAGTACCAGGCCATGTGTCTCCCACGACCTCCAGTACCAGGCCATGTGTCTCCCACGACCTCCAGTATCAGGCCATGTGTCTCCCACGACCTCCAGTATCAGGCCATGTGTCTCCCACGACCTCCAGTATCAGGCCATGTGTCTCCCACGACCTCCAGTATCAGGCCATGTGTCTCCCACGACCTCCAGTATCAGGCCATGTGTCTCCCACGACCTCCAGTATCAGGCCATGTGTCTCCCACGACCTCCAGTACCAGGCCAAGTGACTCCCACGACATCCAGGACCAGTGCATTCCACTAGATAGATAGATAGATAGATAGACAGGCTGACTGATTACCATGCTCTCTGCTGCAGAGCCCCTGAGAAAGATGTTTCAGTGTGAGGTAGAGCTAAACAGATTATTAAGGATTAGAACTAATGTCCTTAATCACCCATCTATGATCTGTGGGCTTTAGCTTTAGTATTAACATCAACACTGGACCTGCCTGATGATTGGGGATTAGTTAGAACCCATAACACGTTCCTTCTCCTCTCCCTCGGTTCTCCTTGAAATAAAGAAACATTTCTGACACACACACAAGTGCAAGTAAACAACATCACAGTCAATCATGCTTGCAAACGCACAAAAAAGCTCAATCTGATGGCCAATTTGCTGACATAAAAACACACTCATCACATTCCAACAGACTGAACAAATATCATATATTTACAGACATTCACACACAAAACACACTATCACTCAAAACGCACACAAACACCTTAGACTGAGATAACAGATAATAAGACCCTGGCAAGTCCAGATCACTGTGAAATCTCTAGATGAGTGAGTGGCCACGTAAGCAGAGAAAGGGAAGCTTTTGGCGCCGACAGAGATGGTCGCCCCGCTTCACGTTCTTAGGAAACTTTGCAGTATTTTTTATTTTTTTATGTATTATTTCTAACATTGTTAGCTAAAAAAATCTTAAGTCTTATTACATACAGCCGGGAGGAACTATTGGATATAAGAGCAACGTCAATTTACCAACATTACAACCAGGAATACGACTTTCCCGAAGCGGGTCCTCTGTTTGGACCACCACCCAGGACAATGGATCGGATCCCAGTAGGCAACCCAATACAACAACGGCGCCACAGAAGGGGCAGACAGAGCGGTCTTCTGGTCAGGCTCCGTAGACGGGCACATTGCTCACCGCTCCCGAGTATACTACTCGCCAATGTCCAGTCTCTTGAAACAAAGGTAGACGAAATTCGAGCAAGGGTTGCCTTCCAGAGAGACATCAGAGATTGTAACATTCTCTGTTTCACGGAAACATGGCTCACTCGGGATATGTTATCAGAGTCGGTACAGCCACTCGGTTTCTTCACGCATCGCGCCGACAGAAACGGGTATCTCTCTGGTAAGAAGAAGGGCGGGGTTGTATGCCTTATGATTAACGAGTTGTGGTGTGATCATAACAACATACAGGATCTCAAGTCCTTTTGTTCACCTGACCTAGAATTTCTTACAATCAAATGCCAACCACATTATTTACTATAGACATTAATTAAAACAGGAAACACCGGTGCTCAGGTCTGTTCAACGCTGGTCCGAACAATCGGATTCCACGCTTTAAGATTGCTTCAATCACTTGGACTGGGATATGTTCCGGATAGCCTCAGACAACAACATTGATGTATACGCTGATTCGGTGAATGAGTTTATTAGCAAGTGCATCGGTGATGTTGTACCCACGGTGACTATTAAAGCCTTCCCCAACCAGAAACCGTGGATTGATGGCAGCATTCATGCAAAACTGATTTTAATCATGACAAGGTGACCGGAAACATGACCAAATACAAATATTGTAACTATTCCCTCCGCAAGGCAATCAAACAAGCTAAGCGTCAGTATAGAGACAAAGTAGAGTCACAATTCAACGGCTCAGACAGGAGATGTATGTGGCAGGGAATACAGTCAATCACGGATTACAAAAAGAGAACCAGCTCCGTCACGGACACCGACGTCTTGCTCCCAGACAAATTAAAAAACTTCTTTGCTCGTTTTGAGGACAATACAGGGCCACTGACATGGCCCGCTAACAAAACCTGTGGGCTCTCCTTCACTGCGGCCAACGTGAATAAAACATTTAAACGTGTTAACCCTCGCAAGGCTGCCGGCCCAGGCTCCCATCCCTAGCCGCATCCTCAGAGCATGTGCAGACCAGCTGGCTGGTGTGTTTACGGATATATTCAATCAATCCCTATCACAGTCTGTTGTTCCCACATGCTTCAAGAGGGCCACCATTGTTCCTGTTCCCAAGAAAGCTAAGGCAACTGAGCTAATTGACTATCGCCCCGTAGCACTCACTTCCGTCATCATGAAGTGCTTTGAGAGAATAGTCAAGGATCATATCACCTCCACCCTACCTGACACCCTAGACACCCAAGGCCCACTCCAATTTGCTTACTGCCCCAATTGTAATCACACTGCACACAGCCCTATCCCATCTGGACAAGAGGAATACCTATGTAAGAATGCTGTTCATTGATTACAGCTCAGCATTTAACACCATAGTACCCCGCCAAACTTGTCATTAAGCTTGAGACCCTGGGTCTCGACCCCGCCCTGTGCAACTGGGTCCTGGACTTGCTGACGGGCCACCCCCAGGTGGTGAGGGTAAGAAACAACATCTCCACCTCGCTGATCTTCAACACTGTGGCACCACAAGGGTGCGTTCTCAGCCCTCTCTTGTTCTCCCTGTTCACCCATGACTGAGTGGCCATGCACGCCTCCAACTCAATCATCAAGTTTGCAGACGACACTACAGTGGTAGGCTTGATTACCAACAACGACAAGACGGCCTACAGGTAGGAGGTGAGGGCTCTCGGAATGTGGTGTCAGGAAAAAAAACTCACTCAACGTCAACAAAACAAAGGAGATGATCGTGGACTTCAGGAAACAGCAGAGGGAGCACCCCCCTATCCACATCGACGGGACAGTAGTGGAGAAGGTGGAAAGTTTTAAGTTCCTCGGCGTACACATCACAGACAAACTGAAATGGCCCACCCACACAGACAGCGTGGTGAAGAAGGCGCAACAGCGCCTCTTCAACCTGAGGAGGCTGAAGAAATTTGTCTTGTCACCGAAAACACTCACAAACCTTTACAGATGCACAATTGAGAGCATCCTGTTGGGCTGTATCACTGCCTGGTACGGCAACTGCTCCGCCCACAACCTTAAGGCTCTACAGAGGCTAGTGAGGTCTGCACAACTCATCACCAGGGGCAAACTACCTGCCCTCCAGCACACCTACACCACCTGATGTCACAGGAAGGCCAAAAATATCATCAAGGACAACAACCGCCTGAGCCACTGCCTGTTCAGCCCGCTACGATCCAGAAGGTGAGGTCAGTACAGGTGCATCAAAGCTAGGACCGAGAGACTGAAAAACAGCTTCTATCTCAAGGCCATCAGACTGTTAAACAGCCATCACTAACATTGATTGGCTGCTGCCAGCATACTGACTCAATCTCTAGCCACTTTAATAATAATAAACTGGATGTAATAAATGTGTCACTTTAAACAATGCCACGTTATATAATGTTTACATACCTTACATTACTCATATGTACAGTTGAAGTCAGAAGTTTACATTCACTTAGGTTGTAGTCATTAAAACTAGTTTTTCAACCACTTCACACATTTCTTGTTAACAAACTATAGTTTTGGCAAGTCGGTTAGGACATCTACTTTGTGCATGGCACAAGTAATTTTTCCAACAATTGTTTACAGACAGATTATTTCACTTATAATTCACTGTATCACAATTCCAGTGGGTCAGAAGTTTGCATACACTAAGTTGACTGTGACTTTAAATAGCTTGGAAAATTCCAGAAAATTATGTAATGGCTTTAGAAGCTTCTGATAGGCTAATTGACATCATTTAAGTCAATTGGAGGGGTACCTGTGGATGTATTTCAAGGCCTACCTTCAAACTCAGTGCCTCTTTGCTTGACATGAAGGGAAAATCAAAATAAATCAGCCAAGACTTCAGAAAAGAAATTGTAGACCTCCACAAGTCTGGTTCATCCTTAGGTCCAATTTCCAAATGTCTGGAGGTACCACATTCATCTGTAGAAACAATAGTATGCAAGTACTAGGAATGAGACATGTTCTGTCTCCTAGAGATTAACGTACTATGGTGTGAAAAGTGCAAATCAATCCCAGAACAACAGCAAAGGACCTTGTGAAGATGCTGGAGTAAACAGGTACGAAAGTATCTATATCCACAGTAAAACGAGTCCTATATTGACATAGCAGCTCAGCCCCGCCCAGTTCCAGTCCACTCCAGCAGCAGCCCAGCCCAGTTGCACCCCAGTAGTTTGGCCTCCTTTTAAAGCTCCATTACTCCTGCCCGTGGTGGAAGCAGAGGCCTGGGGCAGCACATCAAAGTGGCTAATGGCTAAAGCCTCACAAGCTGATTTAGTTCAGCCCTGCAGTCAGTGTGGATGGAAGGAGGGAGGGATGGGGGAGAGCTGGAGCACTCCGCTGGACCCAGGACAGAGGCTGGACAGCAGCATAGAGGGGAAGAGTGGGCATTACACTGCTGATCCAGTGGGACTCTACTGGGCTGAGTGGGGGATGAAGGAATACAAGGAAGGGGATGGAAAGGAGCTGGTTGGATGGATGGATGGATGGATGGATGGCTGGATGGATGGATGGATGGCTGGATGGATGGATGGATGGATGGATGGATGGATGGATGGATGGATGGATGGATGGATGGATGGCTGGATGGATGGATGGATGGATGGATGGATGGATGGATAGATGGATAAATGCACAGGGAAGGATTTGATGATGAAGGTGTATGGACAGATGTATTCATTAAATATTGCAGTTTGATGGGATTGAAGGACACATGAAAGGATTTGAGAATGAGTGTATCCACCCACCCTGTTATCCTAAAATAGTATGACTAAAGTAGTCTGTCTGAGGTTGGTTACCTCTGACTGCTGAACCTGGATTTCCGTGTAAAAGGACTCATGAGCACCAACGTGAAGTTCATAGGAGAGTAAATCCATTTGAATTCAATCAAAAACAGGGTTGTCAAACAATTTTATAATTTCTAGAAAAAATATTTGAATAGAAATTGATATTTCTTTACCTTTTCTTAAAATCAAATATCTAAAAACGCGTAAACTCATATTCTTTTTTCATATTTGCATATATTGTAGCTTAGACCCTATTTTCACAGTATTTTGTTTTTGTGCTCGCTATCAGCTGAGATACATGCTCTTGAATACAGGGTGGGTGTCATTTCAATCATAGAAATATAATTTATAGAATGGACCTATCCTTCAGACCACTGCAATTTAGTTGTTACACCATTGATGTTTTAAATTGAATTTACATTTTTACTAACACAAAGATGGCTGCCACCGTCAAATGTCAACTTCAACGGACAGAGTCTGTTCTATTATCTATATTTCTATGATTTCAAAAGGTTTCCTAGGGAGAATTGACCTCATAATTTAAAACGACAGATATTCCCATTCAGGTCAACATTCTCTGTGTGGACCTCCAACCATCTTTGTGGAATAGTTACTATTTCAATTGTATTCCAATTTTAGTACATGTACTGTATCAACAGAAATATGAAACGCGCCCTTTATTCAAGAGCATTTGTGTCTGAACCGATGGTGGGCACACCAAAACACGGGACAATTGGAGTTTATGCCTTTTTTGATCATTGACGTTTTTAAGGTATGTTTTATAAAAACTGTTTTGTAAGTTTTTCAATGATATCAATCTCAACCGTTTATGTTTTCCAGTGACAGACATGGATGTCTCATGGTATGGTGGGGTATGCAAAATGGGTCCATTTTGAGCATGTTTATTGCTTGAATGTTTTGTCATTAATGTTTAAAAAAGTAACTTTCTGAGCACTTCTACAATGGGCAAATACAGATCATTCTGAAAGTTTTCAGACCTCTTTGTCCACATTTTGCCTTATTCTAAAATGGATTCAATTGTTTTTTCCCTCAATCTACACACAATACCCCATAATGACAAAACATCCCCACAGCATGATGCTGCCACCACCATACTTCACTGTAGGGATGGTGCCAGGTTTCCTCCAGACATGACACTTGGCATTCAGGCCGAAGAGTTCAATCTTGGTTTCATCATGGTCTGAGAGTCCTTTAGATGGCTTTTGGCAAACTCCAAGCGGGCTGTCTTGTGCTTTTTACTGAGGAGTGGCTTCCGTCTGGCCACTTTACCATAAAGGCCTGATTTGGTGGAGTGCTGCAGAGATGGTTGTCCTTCTGGAAGATTCTCCCATCTCATAATTTAAAAATATATTTTTTATAATACATTTGCAAACATTTTTAAACCTGTTTTCGCTTTTTCATTATGGGTTATTGTGTGTAGATTGCTGAGTTTTTTTTAAATTTAATCCATTTTAGAATAAGGCTGTAACGTAACAATGTGTAAAAAGTCAAGGGGTCTGAATACTTTCAGACGGCACTGTATGATTTACCACACCCAGTCTCAGGAATGGCTAGCTCTGGAAATGTATTTGGTCTTTAATGAGTCAGAGAAGTCATATTTTTTATTTTCTTACACCTTATTTGTAGAACAATCTTCAAAATGTTATTAAATGTGATGTTCTGGTGCCTCTAGGTCCATTCAGAAAGCTGATTGATGACCTTATTACTGATGAATGTGATGTTCTGGTGCCTCTAGGTACATTCAGAAAGCTGATTGAGGACCTTATTACTGATGAATGTGATGTTCTGGTGCCTCTAGGTCCATTCAGAAAGCTGATTGAGGACCTTATTACTGATGAATGTGATGTTCTGGTGCCTCTAGGTACATTCAGAAAGCTGATTGAGGACCTTATTACTGATGAATGTGATGTTCTGGTGCCTCTAGGTCCATTCAAAAAGCTGATTGAGGACCTTATTACTGATGAATGTGATGTTCTGGTGCCTCTAGGTCCATTCAGAAAGCTGATTGAGGACCTTATTACTGATGAATGTGATGTTCTGGTGCCTCTAGGTCCATTCAGAAAGCTGATTGAGGACCTTATTACTGATGAATGTGATGTTCTGGTGCCTCTAGGTACATTCAGAAAGCTGATTGAGGACCTTATTACTGATGAATGTGATGTTCTGGTGCCTCTAGGTCCATTCAAAAAGCTGATTGAGGACCTTATTACTGATGAATGTGATGTTCTGGTGCCTCTAGGTCCATTCAGAAAGCTGATTGAGGACCTTATTACTGATGAATGTGATGTTCTGGTGCCTCTAGGTCCATTCAGAAAGCTGATTGAGGACCTTATTACTGATGAATGTGATGTTCTGGTGCCTCTAGGTCCATTCAGAAAGCTGATTGAGGACCTTATTCCTGATCAATGTGTTTGTTTTTTATGACTGCGTTTTTCATTCTGCTTCCATTTTGTATTATGATGTATGTATTTCTGCAATTCAGGGTTCATATGTAAAGGAGACCATGGTCTCAGTATGACTCCTTGATAAAAATGTAAATACAATTGGTGTGAAAATTACCATATGAGTTGGCAAGACAGTACAAATAGATCTAGGATTACCAATAACCTATGGGCAATTCCACTGTCACCGAATTACGCTTTGACTCAGTTTTTTCACTTTAAAATGTATGCCAAACAAAAAACATTGATTTCAAGGTTTGCACAAGGGCGACTTTTACCAATTTCCACACATTTAAAAAAAATGAACTGCGCAGATGCCAACTTTGATAACGTAATTACGGTGTTCTTGCTCAGGTTTTTATGCATGATTCAAAGATGTCTGCAGAAAGAATGGGGTGTCAGCTATGACATGGTGATTGAAGTGGATTTACACCCGGTAACGGAATTAAATCATGGGTTCTTAATCTGTACTACACGGAAATGAATCATTATAAATGTGAATGTCATTCTCCTCATGTTTCACAAGTTTGGACATCACAGTGCAGTACAATACAACAGAGGGTACAGTATACTGTACTGTAATAAGTATTGTACTGTGCCCTACTCACTACTGTACTGTGCTATACAAACATACATTTATAATAGGTTCAGATTTGGTCCGGTCCGTCTGCGGACGTTAACATCAAGGCCAGGGTGGACTGACCCAACGTCCATGGCTCTCCGGTGTCTGTCGGTGCTCAGTGGGTGAGGATGCTGGCTACAGTAAATGCAAAGAGAGGGGGCTCATTGGTTGGTGTCAGAAAGAGCTGGTTGAGTTGAGGAAGAGAAAGATGGGCCTTCCGAGTGGTGCAGCGGTCTAAGACACTGCATTTTTCCCAAGTGTGTGTGTGTGTGTGTGTGTTTTTACAGGTAGGATGAGTTACACAAATTATTTAGCTTCAGTCGGCTGGTATGTGACAGTAGCAAAGTTGGTTTGACTTCGGATAGGCTCTCTCTGGGGCTAGTTAGAGACCATCAATAAATTATACAATCTAATTGGGACTTATCATGTTGCATACCTCTTAGTTTGCATTAAATGCTTTCAATATTTGTATATGAATTTATAATTGGAGGGTTTTAAATCTATTAGCTATTAGAATTGTAACATTGTCACATGTACATTGTGTAATTTACCAATGGTCCCTAACGAGTTCCATTGGGATATCCAAAGTCAACCCAAATTTACCACGGCTATTACGATTGGGTCGCATGAACCTGCACTCCAAATTGATTATTTGTGTGCTGCCAGCTGTTGGCAGGATTGAAACAAACCCAACCTTAATTTACGTTGTGATGTAGTCACGACTACAAGTCTCACTAAACAAAGTTTTAGACAAAACTAACTTTACGACCAAAATTATTCTATTTACACTTTGTAGTAAATTTTGACAGTAGAATGACTCGTATCGATGCCACATAGGCTGTTTTCTAAACAAGAAGTTGTTTTTTTTAGGGGCAGTTGCTCTTTAAATTTGGAAGAGACTACAAGGTCAGTGGTACCAGCCGACCTGGCTGGTGTTGTGATATGGTTCAACACACAGTGAAGAATCAATTCTGCTCAGCTCAATTGAGTTTCCAGTGAACTCGAGGGACCCTGATTGGCAGAACGGTGTACTGTTTAGCTAATGTAATGATCTGCTAGCAGAGATGGATACATTAGTAGGCTAAGTGCCTTGATAATCACATTAAGATGATCCTTTCCTCTTTGCTATGAGATCGACAGTATCACACTCGCTCTCCGCTTTCATGTTTATATCCTGAACTCCTGTAGTACAGTGCTCTCAAAATATTCACACCTCTTGATTTTTTTGAATTTAAAATTGATTAACTGTAGTTTTTTTTGTCACTGACCTACACACAATACCCCATAATGTAAAAGTGGATTTATGAAGGGTAAAGAAAAAATAAAAAACAGATTGAATATCCCTTTTGAGTATGGTGAAGTTATTTACTACACTTTGGATGGTGTACCGATACACAGGGTCAATTTAAACCACTGTTTCTCTCAAATAAAAAGCCTGCCGAGATAACATTTTGATTAAAAGCATCACTTCTCTGATTCTTCTCAGTTATGATGCCAGCGTCAGACAGAACTTGCTTAAGCAAGGAAGAAGAGGAATTTGTACGCTTCAGTGATAGTCAGAGAAAGAGATTAAAAAGTAACTTGATTTACCTTTGTTACAGATACAGGCATCCTTCCTAACTCAGTTGCCGGAGAGGAAGGAAACCTCTCAGGGATTTCACCATGAGGCCAATGGTGACATTAAAACAGAGTTTATTGGCTGTGATAAGAAAAAACTGAGGATGGATCAAAAACATTGTAGTTACTCCACAATGCTAACCTAATTGACAGAGTGAAAAGAAGGAAGCCTGTACATAACAAAAATATTCCAAAACATGCATCCTTGCAACAAGGCACTAAAGTAATACTGCAAAAGATTTGGCAAAGCAATTCACTTATTGTCCTGAATACAAAGTGTTGTATTGGATTTGTTCCAAACATGACACATTATTGAGTACCACTCTCCATATTTTCAAGCATGGTGGTGGCTGCATCATATGGAAGTCCAGAGAGGACATATGAAATCCCTTGTTAAGTCGATCAGAACTTATTTATCTCATGATCACGACATTACAAAAGTTGTTTAGCCGAGACCACAAGAAACTCTATAAATAGGAGTGGATGCATTGATGATAGATTGACAGTGTGGCTGAGGCGGCAGAGCCCACAGTGGATCAGCACATATGTTTTTGTTGATTGCTACATTAAGGGATGGTACATTTTAATGCTAACATTATGCTTTCATTTGTTTGGAGCTCATTATCAGTTTATAAGTTAGAATGATAGAAAGCTAAATGTCCCTTGTGCTAAGTGCTCTTGGGGCATCTAAGCCCTCGTAGGGTATTTACAGTGGCTTGCGAAAGTATTCACCCCACTTGCCATTTTTCATATTTTGTTGCCTTACAACTTGGAATTAAAATCGATTTTTGGGGGGTTTGTATAATTTGTTTTACACCACATGCCTACCACTTTGAAGATGCAAAATATGTTTTATTGTGAAACTAACAAGAAATAAGACAAAAACAGAGAACTTTAGCGTGCATAACTATTCACCCACCCAAAGTCAATACTTTGTAGAGCCACCTTTTGCAGGAATTACAGCTGCAAGTCTCTTTGGGTATGTCTCTATAAGCTTGGCACATCTAGCCACTGGGATTTTGCCCATTCTTCAAGGCAAAACTGCTCCAGCTCCTTCAAGTTGGACAGGTTCCGCTGGTGAACAACAGTCTTTAAGTGCTACAACAGATTCTCAATTGGATTGAGGTCTGGGCTTTGACTAGGCCATTCCAATTCCAAGACATTTAAATGTTTCCCCTTAAACCATGAGTGTTGCTTTAGCAATATACTTAGGGTCATTATCCTGCTGGAAGGTGAACCTCCGCCCCAGTCTCAAATCTCTGGAAGACTGAAACAGGTTTCCCTCGAATTTCCTTGTATTTAGCGCCATCCATCATTCCTTCAATTCTGACCAGTTTCCCAGTCCCTGCCGATGGAAAACATCCACACAGCATGATGCTGCCACCACCGCGCTTCACTGTGGGGATGGTGTTCTCGGGGTGATGCGAGGTGTTGGGTTTGCGCCAGACATAGCGTTTGATGGCCAAAAAGCTACATTTTAGTATCATCTGACCAGAGTACCTTCTTCCATATGTTTGGGGAGTCTGTCACATGCCTTTTGGCGGGCACCAAATGTGTTTGCTTATTTTTTTCTTTAAGCTATGGCTTTTTTTCTGGACACTCTTTCGTAAAGCCCAGCTCTGTGGAGAACTTGCACAATTGGTGGCTGACTAAATACTTTTTTGCCCCACTGTATATATACTGAGATCGTGGCACTTAGATTGCACACAGGTGTACTTTATTTAACTAATTATGTGACTTCTGAAGGTAATTGATTGCACCAGATCTTATTTATGAGCTTCATAGCAAAGGGGGTGAATACATATGCACACACCACTTTTCAGTTTTTAATTTTATAGAATTTTTTGAAAATGTTTTTTTTTCATTTCACTTCACCAATTTGGAATATTTTGTGTATGTCCATTACATGAAATCCAAATAAAAATGCATTTAAATTACAGGTTGTAATGCAAAAAAAATAGGAAAAACACCAAGATGGATGAATACTTTTGCAAGGCACTGTCAGCCCTGAACGATGCCTAACAGGCAGCCCTGAACGATGCCTAACAGGCAGCCCTGTCTCCCAGGCTGTATTCCACCGCCAAGACCACAGCCAATCACATTTAAGCAACAATGCAGCTACAGAGCCTTCAGAAAGTACCCTTGACTTATTCCATATTTTCTTTTGTTACAACCTGAATTTTCTCACCCATCTACACACAATACCCCACAATGACAAAGTGAAAACATGTTTTAAGAAATGTTAGCACATTTTTGGAAAATGAAATACAGAAATATCTAATTTACATAAGTATTGTAATACATTTGTTTTTTTTCATGATATTATACTTTGACATTAGAGTATTTTGTGTAGATCATTGACCAAAAAATGGAAAATATGGAAAAAGTCCAGGGGTGTGAATACCTTCCGAGGGCACTGTATATATGGAATCAATCGAGCATCACTTTCTCAGTGCAATTTTTAAGTAATAAATAGGTATTCGGTTAACAATAGAGAAGGGGGGGAAAAAATATTTAAAAAAACAGTAAAATGACAGTGAAAATAACAGTAGCGAGGCTAAATACAGGTGGTACCGATACAGAGTCAATGTACGGGGGCACTGGTTAGTTGGGCTATTTGAGGTAATATGTAGATGGAGGTATAGTTAAAGTGACTATGCATAGATGATAAACAGAAAGTATCAGCAGCGTAAAAGAGGGGTTGGCGGGGGTTGCCTTATGGTCCTAGACTTGGTGCTCCGGTGCTGCTTGCCGTGGTAGCAGAAAGAACAGTCTATGACTCGGGTGGCTGGAGTCTTTGACAATTTTTAGGGCCTTCCTCTGACACCGCCTGCTGTAGAGGTCCTGGATGGCAGGCAGCTTAGCCCCAGTGATGTACTGGGCCGCACACACTACGCTCTATAGTGCCTTGCGGTCGGAGGCCGAGCCATTTCCGTACCAGGCAGTGATGTAACCAGTCAGGATGCTCTTGATGTTGCAGCTGAAGAAACTTTTGAGGATCTGAAGACCCATGCCAAATCGTTTCAGTCTCCTGATGGGGAATAGGTTTTGTCGTGCCTGCTTCACGACTGTCTTGGTGTGTTTGGACCATTCTAGTTTGTTGGTGATGTGGACACCAAGGAACTTGAAGCTCTCAACCTGTTCTACTACAGCCCTGTTGATGAGAATGAGGGCGCGCTCTGTCATCCTTTTCCTGTCGTCCACAATCCTCTCCTTTTGTCTTGCTCACGTTGAGGGATAGGTTGTTATTCTGGCACTACCCGGCCAGGTCTCTGACCTCCTCCCTATATGCTGTCTCATCGGGGATCAGGCCTACCACTGTTGTTGTCTGCAAACTTAATGATGGTGTTGGAGTCATGCCTGGCCATACAGTTGTGAGTGAACATGGAGTACAGGAGGGGACTGAGCACGCACCCCTGAGGGGCTCCAGTGTTGAGGATCAGCGTGGCAGATGTGTTGCTACCTAGCCTCACCACCTGGGGGCGGCCTTTCAGGAAGTTCAGTATCCAGTTGCAGAGGGAGGTGTTTAGTCCCAGGGTCCTTAGCTTAGTGATGATCTTTGAGGGCACTATGGTGTTAAACGCTGAGCTGTAGTCAATGAATAGCATTCTCACGTAGGTGTTCCTTCTGTCCAGGTGGGAAAGGGCAGTGTGGAGTGCAATAGAGAGTGCATCATCTGTTTGAGCGGTATGCAAATTGGAGTGGGTTTATTTTGGGATAATGGTGTTAATGTGAGCCATTACCAGCCTTTCAAAGCACTTCACGTCTACGGACATGAGTGCTACGGGTCTGTAGTCATTTAGGCAGGTTGCCTTTGTGTTCTTGGGCACAGGGACCATGGTGGTCTGCTTGAAACATGTTGGTATTACAGACTCAATCAAGGACATGTTGAAAATGTCAGTGAAGACACTTGCCAGTTGGTGTGTCCGTTTATCCTCATTCCTTCTCTTCTACTTTTGCCAGCTTTCTTCTCCCTCTTTCTCACTTTTACACAAGCTCTCCCTTTCACAGACCAGCTTTCTGGCTCATAAAATCTTTCTGTAAACCCACCTTTTTTTGCTCCACACTTGGTATCTGTCCATCTCCTTCCCCCTCTCATTTCACCCTATTTTCTTGTCTCCTTCTTTCCTCAGTCACCCCCTCTTCCCCCCCTCCTGTGCTCCCCCTCTTTTCTCCACGCTTTTTCTCACACATGGGGAGAACAGAGGGCTCAGTGTGTGTGTTGACAGGGGTGAGCTGTGGGGACGGGAGTGGGTGTGAGGGGGCTTTAAGAAGGGAGATGGAGAGCGACGACAGCAACCCGGCCAGAGAGACATACGTGTGTGTGTGTGACACTGGAGACTGGATGAATAGCCCGGCATTGAGCTCCACTAGGGAGCAATTGGTCGAAGTGTGTCACTCTCCTTGCTCTAGAGCTCAGGTGGGACCCATCACACACGGTGAGATGACAGAAACACTGCCAGGTCAAAAGCTTCCCTTTCACTGCTTCCCTGGCCACCCACTCGTCTAGAGATTTCACTGTGATCTGGACTTGCCAGGATCTTTCTGTTTCAACCATGGCCAAATTCAGCCAGGCCCTGCAAAATTCACATGGAGAAATGTCAGTAACAAGCTCTTATCTCAGTCTGAGGTGTTTGTGTGGGAGTGTGTGAGTGTGCGTTTTTGAGTGAGAGTGTTTTGTGTGTTTGTTCAGTCTGTTGGAATGTGTTGAGCGTGTTTTTATGTCCAAGAATGGGCCGTCTGATTTGGTGTTGTGTTTTTGTGCGCTTGCATGCATGCTTGACTGTGTGTGTGTGTGGCACAGCGCCAGCCCCTGTGAACAGCCCTTCTTTGTGGACACAAGAAGTATAGTGATGGGGGTGCTATATCTCTCCAGAGACTCCACTAGATTACACCTTACATATTACCAACACAACGCCCCCTCAACACAGACAAGAACCAACTTCTAAACAACAACAACATAAACAACAATCCAGCAGCACAAACAACCAGCACTAAAGTATCAATGCAAGAGACAAACTCAATGCAACTCCCCCACAACACTGTAAACCAATCAAAACAAAGCGCCATGCCAGCCTTAGCTTATCAGCAACACATGGCTGTTCAAAAAACTATGTACAGTTGAAGTCAGTTTTTCGCAATTTCTGACATTTAATCCTAATAACAATTCCCTGTCTTAGCTCAGTTAGGATCACCACTTTATTTTAAGAATGTGAAATGTCAGAATTAAGAGTGATTTATTTCAGCTTGTATTTCTTTCATCACATTCCCAGTGGGTCAGAAGTTTACATACACTCAATTAGTATTTGGTAGCATTGCTTGAAATTGTTTAACTTGGGTCAAATGTTTCGGTTAGCCTTCCACGATCTTCCCAGAATAAGTTGGGTGAATTTTGGCCCATTCCTCCTGACAGAGCAGGTGTAACTGAGTCAGGTTTGTAGGCCTCCTTGCTCGCATACGCTTTTTCAGTTCTGCCCACAAATTTTCTATGGGATTGAGGTCAGGGCTTTGTGATGGCCACTCCAATACCTTAACTTTGTTGTCCTTAAGCCATTTTGCCACAACTTTGGAAGTATGCTTGGGGTCATTGTCCATTTGGAAGACCCATTTGCAACCAAGCTTTAACTGATGTCTTGAGATGTTGCTTCAATATTTTCACATAATTCTCCATCCTCATGATGCCATCTATTTTGTGAAGTGGACCAGTCCCTCCTGCAGCAAAGCACCCCACAACATGATGCTGCCATCCCCGTGCTTCACAGTTGGGATGGTGTTCTTCGGCCTTCAAGCATCCCCCTTTTTCCTCCAAACATAACAATGGTCATTATGGCCGAACAGTTCTATTTTTGTTTCATCAGACCAGAGGACATTTCTCCAAAAAGTACAATCTTTGTCCCCATGTGCAGTTGCAAACCGTAGTCTGGCTTTTTTATGTTGGTTTTGGAGCAGTGGCTTCTTCCTTGCTGAGCGGCCTTTCAGGTTATGTCGATACAGGACTTGTTTTACTGTGGATTTAGATACTGTTGTACCTGTTCCCTCCAGTATCTTCACAAGGTTCTTTGCTGTTGTTCTGGGATTGATTTGCACTTTTCACACCAAAGTACATTCATCTCTAGGAGACAGAACGTGTCTCCTTCCTGAGCAGTATGACGGCTGCGTGGTCCCATGGTGTTTATACTTGCGTACTATTTTTTGTACAGGTGAACGTGGTACCTTCAGGCATTTGGAAATTGCTACCAAGGATGAACCAGACTTGTGGAGGTCTACATTTTCTTCTGAGGTCTTGGCTGATTTCTTTGGATTTTCCCATGATGTCAAGCAAAGAGGCACTGAGTTTGAATGTAGGCCTTGAAATACATCCACAGGTACATCTCCAATTGACTCAAATGATGTCAATTAGCCTAATTTTCTGGAATTTTCTAAGCTGTTTAAAGGCACAGTCAACTTAGTGTATGTAAACTTCTGACCCACAGAATTGTGATTAAGTGAAATAATCTGTCTGCAAACAATTGTTGGAAAAATGACTTGTGTCATGCACAAAGTAGATGTCCTAACCGACTAACCAAAACTATAGTTTGTTAACAATAACTTTGGAGTGGTTGAACAACAAGTTTGAATGACTCCAACCTAAGTGTATGTAAACTTCCCGACTTCAACTGTAAGTGAAGCACCACCACATTGAACACACTACCACAGCTGGAACAGGAGCTGGTAAGATGCAGTATTTATAGTGTGGTGGTTCCGTGGTGGTGGGGCTTGCCCTGGGTTAGAGGTGGAAGGGAATGCACTGGAGGAACAGATGTCTCTCTGTCTGATCAGTATAGCAAGAGGAAGAGCTGGGAATGTGTCTTGTTTTGGAACCATAAACTGAGAGAAGTTGGTGATGTGTTTTGTTGTAGAAGTGTGAGACTAACCACATTTCCATCCAACCATTTCATGCCGATTTAATTACCTGACTAAAAAAGTCCCGACCTGGTTGATAGAAACATGAAATGCTGGTACAAATTTCTAAATGCCGACAGACAATTTGTTTGTAAGACATGGTGGGATCTTTTTGTGTTTGTAAAATGATAAAATGGCGGTGGAAATGCCTTTTATGCGCAAATATTTCTATAACCATCTTATTGAAGTAAACTTGGAGTCACGCGATGGTATGTTGTGTGGTCCTCACACTATGACTCAGGACAGCACGCAGATTAAATCAATTATGATGAATTTCACAGGGTAATGAATGTGCTTGATCCTCCTTTCCAATAAATATCAAGGGTCTTATTCTGGTGACATGATGATCGTTGCTTGGCTGCCGTTTGACAAATACAAATCATATCGCTGTTATCCATAATAACCTCATAATGTAGGTAGCCTACCCACATTGTATCTGCGAGCTGTTGGCTAGAGCACATTTGCTTTATAACGCAACATTTTTTGTGACGAAGGTATCAGAAGAGTTGAAAATACTATGGAAATCCATTTAACTTGTATTTTTCACTCGGTACATGGGAATTTTATGGCAAAAGTTATTTTTATGTGCATTATGTCATCACGCACAGGCTTTTATTTGCAAAAAGTCCATTTGCTGGAAATACATCTCTGGTGGGAAAATGCTCATATTGTTTTATGCAGATTTGAGAATATTTGCATGAAAATCTTTTGCAAATTGGATGGAAACATAGCTGCTGGCAGCATTATTTCAGTCGCTCTGCATAAGTGTCTGTCTGATACAGTAAACCATTTCTATCCATTAACATCTGCATGCTTATTGGACAGTCCAGAGTCTCCAGACTGGTCTCCGCTGGGAGTGACTAGGGAACGCAGTAGGTCTGCTAAAGAGATAAACAGACAGACTTGACATAGGAGAAGATCTGATTGGTGGTGAGGTCATTTTGGGACTGGGACTCCTGGTGTTGATCTTCAGACAGACAAAGAAGGATGTCATGCTGCTAACCTCTACTCCTCCTTCCTCTAGTTTCTGTTGCTTGTCATTTTATTGACTCACTCTGTTCCTCTTTCCTCCTCCTCTGTTTCTCCTTCTCTTTCCTCCTCTGTTTCTCCTTCTCTTTCCTCCTCTGTTTCTCCTCTGTTCCGCTTTCTCTTTCCTCCTCTGTTTCTCCTTCTCTTTCCTCCTCTGTTTCTCCTTCTCTGTTTCTCCTTCTCTCTTTCCTCCTCTGTTTCTTCTTCTCTCTTTCCTTCTCTGTTTCTTCTTCTTTCCTTCTTTCTCCTTCTCTTTCCTTCTCTGTTTCTCCTTCTCTCTTTCCTCCTCTGTTTCTCCTTCTCTCTTTCCTTCTCTGTTTCTCCTTCTCTCTTTCCTCCTCTGTTTCTCCTTCTCTGTCCTTCTCTGTTTCTCATTCTCTCTTTCCTTCTGTTTCTCATTCTCTCTTTCCCTCTCTGTTTCTCCTTCTCTCTTTCCTTCTCTGTTTCTCCTTCTCTCTTTCCTCCTCTGTTTCTCCTTCTCTTTCTTCTTTACTCCTCTCCTTGCCACTTGTCATCATTTCTGTTCATCTCTCTCCTCTCCAGGTAGTCGCCCCACTGTGCAGTATATGTCCTCTCTGTGTGAGCTGCCACAGGCCCTGCAGCCCTACTACATCCAGGGCTATGTCCTCACCACCCTGCATCCCATTATCCTCTCTGTTGGACGCACACGCTCCCTGCCCTTCAGCCTGCTCTACCGAGCCATCCTCACCCGCCCACGACCCAGGTACCAGACACATACACACTCAAGGGCTGCCTTTTCATGGTAGAAAATTGCCCCACACAAACTGACCTGAAATCTGAGTCGATGCCTAAGCCGTCATAACTACCCCTAAAGGGGTTGAAACAGTTCAGAAGAGTTGGTGCATATATTATGGAAACATTTTGTGACATATTTTTGTTAGTTTTGGACTTTGGTGAGGGGTTTTTCAGCTGTTCGGGCCCACACATTTTTTTTTTTCTGGAGACAAGCTGATGTTCGGAGCTGAAGTCTACGCCCCATCGTCTGTGATTGGTCAACAGTAGGGATTCTGTTGTCATTCAGTGATAAACGACTCGTTTTCATGCAAATTATTTCATTGAGAAATACTGCACCAAACATCTTAGTTAATGTCAAATTGCATGACTAAGATCTTGGCAAAAGCGCAAAAATGTATGACAGATTTCTTGAGTTATCTCCTATTTAATTTGGACTATTTTGAGGAAGTGTATACTGGTTACGGGGTCTCAAAATGGACAAACAGTACTATTGCCGGTTTTTTCTCGTTTTTCAAGCGGAAGTCTTTTAAGGGAAAATACGAGCACACTTGTTCGGTTCAGCTCGACGAGTTGGGCTAGGTGCCAGCTGAACTGAAGCACGCTGATGCCTTAACCCCCCCACCCAACCCTTAATGTATCTGAGTTCAGTATTAAACATGCCACCCAACCAACCTGGGAAATAAACTCAGCAAAAAAATAAATGTTTTTCAGGACCCTGTCTTTGAAAGGTAATTTGTAAAAATCCAAATAACTTCAGATCTTCATTTTAAAGGGTTTAAACACTGTTTCCCACTAACAGCTTACAGACAGTAGGCAATTGTCACAGTTATGAAAACTTAGGACATTAAAGAGGCCTTCTACTGACTCTGAAAATCACCAAAAGAAAGATGTCCAGGGTCCCTGCTCATCTACGTGAACGTGCCTTAGGCATGCTGCAAGGAGGCATGAGGACTGCAGATGTGGCCAGGGAAATAAATTACAATGTCCGTACTGTGAGACGCCTAAGAAAGCGCTACAGGGAGACAGGACGGACAGCTGATTGTCCTCAGTGGCAGACCACAGGTAACAACTAGAGGTCGACCGATTATGATTTTTCAACGCCGATACCGATTGGAGGACCAAAAAAAAAAACGATACAGATTAATCTGACTATTTTAAAATGAAAAATAACTTTTTTTTACATTAATTCATTTTTTAATTTTGTTTATTTGTAATGATGACAATTAAAATAAGTGTTCATTCAGTATTGTTGTAACTTAATATAATACATAAATAAAATATATTTAGCCTCAAATAAATGAAACGTGTTCAATTTGGTTTAAATAATGCAAAAACAAAGTGTTGGAGAAGAAAGTAAAAGTGCAATATGTGCCATGTAAGAAAGCTAACGTTTAAGTTCCTTGCTCAGAACATGAGAACATATGAAAGCTGGTGGTTCCTTTTAACATGAGTCTTCAATATTCCCAAGTCAGAAGTTTTAGGTTGTAGTTATTATAGGAATTATAGGACTATTTATCTCTATACCATTTGTATTTCAAATACCTTTGACTCTTGGATGTTCTTATAGGCACTTTAGTATTGCCAGTGTAACAGTATAGCTTCCGTCCCTCTCCTCGCCCCTACCTGGGCTCGAACCAGGAACACATCGACAACAGCCACCCTCGAAGCAGCGTTACCCATGCAGAGCAAGGGGAACAACTACTCCAAGTCTCAGAGCGAGTGACGTTTGAAACGCTATTAGCGCGCACCCCGCTAACTAGCTAGCCATTTCACATCGTTTACACCAGCCTAATCTCGGGAGTTGATAGGCTTGTATTCATAAACCGCAGAGCTGCTGGCAAAACGCAGGAAAGTGCTGTTTGAATGAATGCTTACGAGCCTGCTGCTGCCGATACCAAGGTGTCACTTGGAAGGATTGAATGACCTGTATTCTGCTTGTGATAATTAGTGATTCACAGTTTAAACCGGTCTGAAATCTCTTTTTAAATGTATTTTATTTGATGTTCTCTCTTCTGTCTCCTAGCAAGCAGGCGGTGTCCATGTGTCACAGTGTTCCGGTGTTGAGGGTGGAGGAGTGGCCTATCACAGGACAGTCTCTGACGGGTGACAGTGTTAGAGCACTGATTGACAGGGTGAACAGTCGTGCCCGGGCGGGCGTGAGGTTTGTGGGCTCGGTGCTCCAGCCGGCTGGAGGAGGGGCCAGTAACGATAGGATGCCTAGCCCCAGGAGGGGCTGCCGATCACTCCCACGCACTCCTCCATGTACCCCTCCTGGTGATGGAGACACAGACCTGGAGGAGCACAGCCCTACCTACAGCCCAGGTGAGATTCTGTTTTTCTTGTCTCTTTTCGTCCCGGGTCTCGTCTTCTCTTCTCGTCTTTCCTTTCCTTTCCTAATCTTTTCTATTTCTCTCTTTCTCATGAGTTGAAAGGATGGCACTGCGAGACTAGTTCTCTCATCTGTCTCCTCCCCTGAATAATGTTGACATGTTGGTTATATCAGCTCTCCACAAACCCTCAACATGCTGAACACATCAGCCACACTGTGGAGTCCTGGATATTTTCTCCCTTCAACACTCTACTCATCTTCCTGTTATCCCCCTCTCCTCCAGTCTGTCAGTGTAGTTCAGTTTAACTCTGTGTTGTGTGGCCTTTCCTGCCCCAGGACTATCAGTCAGCACCAACTCTTACCCACCAAGCAGGGCACAACTCCTCACCACAGAGACAACCATACAGATTGACATGTCCTTAGCAGAGCGAGTGGAGTTCACATTATAGTTCCCATAACCTCATTGACTGTGTTTTATCTAGCCTTCTTGTTCTCCTCAGTGATGGCTTGAACTGGCAGATTGATCTGACTCGCTTTTGTCTCTCTATCCTCTTTTCCCTCTACCCTCTCTCTTCTCCCTGCCTCTCTCTTCTCCCTGCCTCCCTCCCTGCCTCTCTTCTCCCTCCCTCCCTCCCTGCCTCTCTCTTCTGACTCCCTCCATGCCTCTCTCTTCTCCCTGCCTCTCTCTTCTCCCTGCCTCTCTCTTCTCCCTGCCTCTCTCTTCTCCCTGCCTCTCTCTTCTCCCTCCCTCCCTGCCTCTCTCTCCTCCCTCCCTCCCTGCCTCTCTCTCCTCCCTGCACCCTCTAAATTCAACTTTTCAATTCAATTTCAGGGGCTTTATTGGCATAGGAAACATATGTTTACCTTGACAAACAAGTGAAATAGATCATAAACAATACAAAATCTACAGTAAACATTACACTCACAAAAGTTCCAAGTGAATAAAGACATTTCAAATGTCATATCTTTAATACAGTGTTGTAATGAGGTGCGAATAAATAAACATAAATATGGGTTGTATTTACAGTGGTGTTTGACCTTTTCTTGTGGTAACAGGTCACAAATCTTGCTGTTGTGATTGCACACTATGGTATTTCACCCAGTGTGTGTGTGTGTGTGTGTGTGTGTGTGTGTGTGTGTGTACGTACGTACGTGTGTGTGTGTGTACATACACATACATACAGTGGGGCGAAAAAGTATTTAGTCAGCCACCAATTGTGCAGTTCTCCCACTTAAAAATATGAGAGAGGCTTGTAATTTATCATAGGTACACTTCAACTATGATAGACAAAATGAGAAAAAAAATCCAGAAAATCACATTGTAGGATTTTTAATGAATTTATTTGCAAATTATGGTGGAAAATAAGTATTTGGTCAATAACAAAAGTTTATCTCAATACTTTGTTATATACCCTTTGTTGGCAATGACAGAGGTCAAACGTTTTCTGTAAGTCTTCACAAGGTTTTCACACAAGGTTTTCACACACATTCACTAGGTCCCCCCGTGTGGTTCTGGGATTTTTGCTCACCGTTCTTGTGATCATTTTGACCCCACGGGGTGAGATCTTGCGTGGAGCCCCAGATCGAGGGAGATTATCAGTGGTCTTGTAAGTCACCATTAATACAGGTAACGAGTGGAGGACAGAGGAGCCTCTTAAAGAAGAAGTTACAGGTCTGTGAGAGACAGATATCTTGCTTGTTTGTAGGTGACCAAATACTTATTTTCCACCATCATTTTCAAATAAATTCATAAAAAATCACAATGTGTGATTTTCTGGATTTTTTTTTCTCATTTTGTCTGTCATAGTTGAAGTGTACCTATGATGAAAATTACAGGCCTCTCTCATCTTTTTAAGTGGGAGAACTTGCACAATTGGTGGCTGACTAAATACTTTTTTGCCCCACTGTATTAACCATATGGATTGCATAATTGGCCTCTGAGGATCCGTAGGGCCGTGATCATTGACAATTCACATTACACAATATGTTTGAAGCGTGCGCCCCAAGCCGCGCTCCGCGGTAATAACTATAAACAATAACTGATGGCCCACTCCCCCGATCGCCACAGATAATTCAGATGAAAAGGTAAGGGTCGGTGGACTTACGTGGATTCATGGACGCACAGAACGTCTGGATCAGACGGAGTTAAGGAAGAGAAAGCAGTGAGCTCAGGCGATGGCAATTTCCTCCTTTTATGGAGTTGAGATCTGTCTGACATTTCCACCTGACCTAATTAAAGCGCCCCTGGCCCAGCTGAGTAAGTGGCAATGAATTAAAGGAGTATTCCACCAACTCCATGGGCCTTTTCTACAGTACTACTGCCAAGAGATGAGCTATAGGTGTACCCACCATAGGAGTCTCCTCGATGCCTACCATTGACTATGTACATACCAAACGTCTGACAGAGCTGCAGGAGTTGTGACCCATTTTTGTTGATTATGTTGTTGTAGTTGTGTCCTAGGGGGGCATATGGGGGAGGGAATGCTGCCACCTCCAGGTAGGTGTTTGTCCCACTGTGTGCTGAGGGTGTCAGGTTCTTGTCCAGTTCTGGCATTTAGGTCACCACAGACTAGTACATGTTCCTGGGCCTGGAAATGGTTGATCTCCACCTCCAGGATGGAGAAGCTGTCATCAATAACGTATGGGGATTCTATTGGGGGGATATAGGTAGCACACAGGAGGACATTTTTCTCTGTTGAGATTATTTCCCTTTTCATTTCTCGACAGATGTAAAACGTTCCTGTGTTGACTAATTTAATAGAGTGGGTTAGGTCTGCTCTTACCTCGTTAGCATACCCCCTGGGTCTCTTCCCTGTTCCACACCTGGTAGTTTGGTGGATGGGACTACCAGCTCTCTGTAACCTAGAGGGCAACCAGTGGGTCCGTCTCCTTTATACCATGTTTCATGTAGTATGACAATGTCTGTATTTCCAATTTATTTGATTAAGTCTGGTTCCTGCTCTTTAGGTCAAAGGCAGATGACCTCAGGCCTTGAATATTCCAGGATGAGATAGTAAAAGCTTTGTATTCCATATTGTCTAGTGTTGTTTTTGTGTGGTTTAGGCCTGGACCATCACCGAGCATGTTGAGCATCTCTCTCTCTATCCTTACCTCCTCCCCATCTCTCAGACCTGAGGTTGCTGGTGTTTTTCCACTCGTGGGCACCAGGCTGTGCTCCTCTGGAAGCTCTGGCCTTCCAGTACCACCAGGGGGCGCTGTCCATGCGCGTGTCCAGGAAGGGTCAGATGGTGAGCTCGCTGGAGGCCGATTGGCTGGAGCTGACTGCAGCCTACTACCGCAAAGGCTGGTCATTGGTGGACTCGTTTGTGTACTGGGACACACCCAAAGGTACTATCAAATACTAAGATATAGAGAGACTTCTAAGGTGAATGTAAGATGCATGTACATATGTGCCCCCCTCATACACGTGATCTTATTCATTATGATTCACAACATACAACTAAACTTACATCAGCAATCGTACTCTGAGAAAACGAGCCTAGGAATTACTGTGTAGTAGTGGCATGTATAACTATTCTGTAGTGACAGCCACATCAGGCTTAGAAAGCAAAAACAACATGGATGCTGTGACATCTTGCCTAGGAGTTGTAAGGTCTCCAGCAATGATAGGCCAACATCCTATTACAGTTTACTTCTCTGGAAGAGAGGATGGGATTAAAGAGAAATTAAGAACACTTTGTCCTCATCCATCTCTCGTGAATCCACATCTTTCTCAATCATCCTTCTCTCATTCTGCTACTCTATCCATTGTCTTTTCAGAAATCTGTTGTGTTTTGTCTCCCTGCTTCCTTCGTCCCACGGATCAGTCACTTTCTGTTTCCCAGTCCCTGCTCCTTCTCTCCCTTGTCCCCACCCTTCTATCCCTCCTCCTGCTCTATCCTCCTTCTTGCTCTTCCTGCTCTCTCCTCCTTCATTCTCCTCCCCCTTCTATCCCTCCTCCTCCTCCTCTCTCCCACCTTTCCACCTCCTGCTCTATCCTCCTTCTTGCTCTTCCTGCTCTCTCCTCCTTCCTTCTCCTCCCCTTCTATCCCTCCTCCTTCTTGCTCTTCCTGCTCTCTCCTCCTTCCTTCTCCTCCCCTTCTATCCCTCCTCCTCCTTGCTCTTCCTGCTCTCTCCTCCTTCCTTCTCCTCCCCCTTCTATCCCTCCTCCTCCTCCTCTCTCCCACCTTTCCACCTCCTGCTCTCTCCTCCTCACTCCCTTCTCTCTCCCTCCTCCTCTTTTCCCCTCCCTCTCCCTCCCTCTTCTTCCACTGTGGCTATATTTGGACCTCTCTTCCCAACCTGGCTTCTTGTTGCACCATAGACTGGCAGCATAAAATCCACATCATTTGTAGACATCTGGGGCCTGAGAGTATAGCACACGGGGGACTCTCGCTCACATACAGCCTACTTCTTCGTGTCTTTAACTAGCTCATTGTCATGCCAATGACATACTTTCAGTACTGACTAGAATTCACTGCCTCGCAGAGCATTGTTCACGTTGCAGTTCAACAGCTACTGTTAAGGTATTTTATTTAACCTTTATTTAACTAGGCAAGTCAGTTAAGAACAAATTCTTATTTACAATGACGGCGTATCAAAAGGCCTCCTGCGGGGACGGGGGCCTGGGATTTAAAAAATTAAAATAAATACAATATAAATATAGGACCAAACGCATCACAACGAGACAACACAACACTACATAAAGAGAGACCTAAGACAGCATGATGACAACATGGTAGCAGCACAAAACATGGTATAAACATTATTGGGCACAGACAACAGCACAAAGGGCAAGAAGGTAGAGACAACAATACATCGCACAAGGTATCTGGTGACGCACGTCTGTCCCCCGATTGCATTCATGTAACTCAGATTTATGTATGAGTTTTATGTTTTCTGGTTGATATGCGTTGTGTGTTGATACACTGAACAAAAATATTAACACAACATGTAAAGTGTTGGTCCCATGTTTCATGAGCTGAAATAAAAGATCCCAGACATGTTTCATACACACAAAAAGCTTATTTAGCTCAAATTTTGTGCCCAAATTTGTTTACATCCCTGTTAGTGAGCATTTCTGCTTTGCCAAGATAATCCATCCACGTGACAGGAGTGGCATATCAAGAAGCTGATTAAACAGCATGATCATTACACAGCTGCATCTTGTGCTGAGGACAATAAAAGCCCACTCTAAAATGTGCAGTTTTGTCACACAACACAATGCCACAGATGTCTCAAGTTTTGAGGGAGTGTGCAATTGGCAGAAATTCCACTATGCCCTCAGACGAACCATCAAACAGGCAAAGCGTTAATACAGGACTAAGATTGAATCCTACTACACTGGCTCTGAGGCTCGTCGGATGTGGCAGGGCTTACAAACTCTGTAGTCTGTAAAAGGGAAACCCAGCCGCGAGCTGCCTAGAGACACGAGCCTACCAGATTGGCCAAATGCCTTTTATGCTTGCTTCGAGGCGAGCAACACTGAAGCATGCATGAGAGCGCCAGCTGTTCCGAACTACTGTGTGATCACGCTCTCCGTCGACGATGTGAGCTAGACCTTTAAACAGGTCAACATTCGCAGGGCCTGACGGATTACCAGGCCGTGTACTCCAAGCATGCGTGGACCAAGTGTCTTCACTGACATTTTAAACCTCTCCCTGACCGAGTCTGGAATACCTATATATTTCAAGCAGACCACCGTAATTTCTGAGCCCAAGAATGCCAAGGTAACCTGCTTAAATGACTACCGCCATGAAGTGCTTTGAAAGGCTGGTCATGGCTCACATCAACACCATCATCCCGGAAACCATAGACCCACTTCAATTCGCATACCGCCCCAACAAGTCCACAGATGACGCAATCTCAATTGCACTCCACACTGCCTTTTCCCACCTGGACAAAAGGAACACCTATGTGAAAATGCTGTTCATTGACTACAGCTCAGCGTTCAACACCATAGTGCCCACAAAGCTCATCACTAAGCTAAGGACCCTGAGACTAAACACCTCTCTGCAACTGGAGCCTGGACTTCCTGATGGGGCTGTTGTGGAGCGGGTCAGGTGGTTCAAGTTCCTTGGTGTCCACAACACCAACAAACTATCATGGTCCAAACACACTAATACAGTCATGAAGAGGGCACGACAATGCCTATTCCCCCTCAGGAGAATGAAAAGATTTGGCATGGGTCCCAGATTCTCAATTGTTTTTACAGCTACACTATCGAGAGCATCCTGACCGGTTGCATCACCGCCTGGTATGGCAACTACTCAGCATCTGACCATAAGGCGCTACAGAGGGTAGTGCTTCCTGCCATCCAGGACCTCTATACTAGGCGTGTCAGAGGAAGTCCCAAAAAATTCTTAGACTGCAGCCACACAAGTCAAAGACTGTTCTCTTTGCTACCGCATGGTACCAGAGCGCTAAATCTGTCCAAAAGACTCCTTAACAGCTTCTACCCCTAAGCCATAAGGCAAATGGCAATGAACAATTAATCAAATGGCTACTCGGTAATGGTACCCCCTGTATATAGCCTTGGTATTGTTATTTTATTGTGTTACTTTTCATTTTTATTTTGTACTTTAATTTGAGTAAATATTTTTAACATCATTGTTGGTTAAGGGCGTGTAAAGTAAGCATTTCACGGTTGTTGTATTTGGCGCATGTGACAAATAACATTTTTATTTGATCTGAATGTGCGAATGTCCACCAGAGCTGTTGCCAGAAAATGTCATGTTAATTTCTCTACCATAAGCCGTCTCCAACGTCGTTTTAGAGAATTTGGCAGTACGTCCAACCGGCTTCACATCCGCAGACTACTTGTAATGGTGTCGTCTGGGCAAGCGGTTTGCTGATGTCAACGTTGTGAACACAGTGCCCCATGGTGGGGTTATGGTATGGGCAGGCATAAGCTACGGACAACGAACAAAATTGCATTTTATCGGTGGAAATTTTAATGATACCGTGATGAGATCCTGTCGTGCCATTCATCCGGCGTCATCACTTCATGTTTCAGCATAATGCAGAGCCCCATATCGCAAGGATCTGTAAACAATTCCTGGAAGCTGAAAATGACCCAGTTCTTCCATGGCCTGCATTCTAACTAGACATGTCACTCTTTGAGCATATTTGTGATGCTCTTGATTGATGTGTATGACACAATCATCAGCCTGATCAACTCTATGCGAAAGAGATGTCGCGCTGCATGAGGCAAATGGTAGTCACACCAGATACTGACTGGTTTTATGATCCACACCCCTACAATTATTTTGTTTAAGGTATCTGTGAGCAACAGATGTATATCTGTATTCCCAGTAATGTGATATCCATAGATTGATTTATTTATTTAACCTGACTGATTTCCTTATATGAACTGTAACTCGGTAAAATCTTGGAAATTGTTGCATGTTGCGTTTATATTTTTGTTCAGTATAGTTTACTGTGTGTGTGTGTTGTTGTCAGGTGAGCCTGTGCCCAGGTCACTAGAGGGGCTGTTTGTCTATGAGGAGAGAAGCACTGCCCCTCCTGCCAATGACACTATCGTAGTGGAGCAGTGGATCGTCATCGAGGTCAGAGGGCCGTGTGTGTGTGTGTGTGTGTGTGTGTGTGTGTGCGTGCATGCGCGGGTCAGTCAGTGAGGACAGGTGAATGTGTTGCAGTAGGTATTCCCTAGGGAAGATCCTGTAGGGAGAGAGAGGTTAGCATTGTGTGTGTGTGTGTGGGAGGAAGAGATTAGCACTGTGTGTGTGGGGGGGGGGGGGGGGGGGGGTGATTAGCTTGTGTCTGTGTTGGGGGAGATTAGCATCATGTCTGTGGGGGGTGGAGATTGTTTGTGTGTCAGCAACCCTAATGGTAACACAAGAAGATGGATAAACAAGTGTAGAAAACATTCAACAATTACCTTTATCCAGTGTTTGACAACATTGTTGTGCTGTGTAGGGTTCTGATGTGAAGACAGATTACGGGCCACTCCTTCACACACTGGCTGAGTTCGGCTGGCTGCTCACCTGTGTCCTGCCCACACATATCATCCGCCATGACAGGTAACACACATAATTGATGGACATTTTGATATTAATGTTGTTGGACCAGTCTTGGCTCAAGTCTCTGTACTCAAGTGATGAACCTGACATTGCACTTAAATGTTTTGTGTGTTGCCTGATGGCAGTGGAGGGAAAAGTACACAATTTTCATTCTTGAGTAAAAGTAAAGATACCTTAATAGAAAATGACTCAAGTAAGTCACCCAGTAAAATAGAACTTGAGTAAAAGTCTACAAGTATTGGGTTTGAAATATACTAAATCATTTCAAATTCCTTATATTAAGCAAATCAGACAGCATAATTGTCTTGTTTATTTTAATTTAGGGATAGCCAGAGGCACACTCCAACACTCCGACATAATTTACAAACTTAGCATGTGTTTAGTGAGTCCTTCAGAGGCAGTAGGGAGATCCAGGGATGTTCTCTTGATAAGTGTGTGAATTTTATTTAAAAAATTGTCCTGCTAAGCATTCAAAATGTAACGAGTACATTTGGGTGTCAAGGAAAATGTATGTAATTTTCTTAAGGAATGTAGTGAAGTAAAAGTTGTCAAATATAAATAGTAAAGTACAGATTCCCCAGAAATCTACTTCAGTAGTACTTTAAATATTTTCACTTAATTTACACCACTGCCTGATGGTCCAGAACAAACACGTCAATTTTGTAGCCCGGGTCATCACGCCTTATTTGACTGTTTTCCTTCATAAACGTTTGTAATGTTGTGTGTTTTGTCTAGTGATGGTAACCTGGCAACCAAGCATGTGGTGTTCCTACAGAGACCAATCAAGACCTCTTCAATACCACAGAGGAACCATGTGAGGGCTTGGTTTCAGTTAGCAGCTTTCCTGTTGTAGAACAAAAACACTGTGGATTTTTTTATATGATAAAGGGAAGTGGAAAATGAAAGCAAAGTGAGATGTAGCAGTATCATACAAATCAATTAATTGTATTAATAAGGATCGGACCCTTTTTTATTCAATTTTTGCCTAAAATAACATACCCAGTAACATACTGATCCAATGAACCATTGCATTTCTGTTCAAAATGTATCAAGACTGCCCAAATGTTCCTAATTGGTTTATTAATAACTTAAGTTCATAACTGTGCACTCTCCTCAAATAATAGCATGGTATTCTTTCACTAATAGCTACTGTAAATTGGAAAGTGCAGTTAATTAGTTTATGTCCTGGTTACTTACGTCATGCTATTCATATAAACGCACTTTAGCTCAACCGTCCCGAGGGTGGGACACCGATCTGTAGAGATCCTTAAGAGGTTTTAAATTGCTACACTATAATGCCTGAATTTAACCTTAAACACTCAACTTGGAAATGTCTAATTCTGAAGTGAGACTGAAAGCTAGTTGCCGTTACACACATCTGCATGTTGCTTTTACTAGATATTTGAATGACCGGTGACTTATTTGCGTAATGTCACCACCAGACACATGAAAGACTCTTCCTCTTATTCTGTCCTCTCCAAGGCCGGGTCCATTCAGCGCGACGTGTCCACTCGCTCTGTGAGTCGAGGTGTGGACAGCCCCCTAACACCCCCCAATGTGGAGTTGTCCCCCACCGCTGGGGGTATCGGGGGGTTCCCCGTCTTCGGAGGGGGGTACCCCAGCACCCTGTCCCACCTAGAGGGGGGCTTGGAGCATGATGACGGGGCGGCAGAGGTGACCTGCATGTGACCCCTGAAATGGACACATATATACACCCCCCCATCTATTCCTCTAATCGCTTCCCTAACCAAGAATACTAGAAAAGCTAAACTTGGCACTGTGTGTTTTAAATTCTGAAGTGTTATTTTTATACATTTTGTTGGGAAAAGCAGGCTGTCGAGACACCTTTGTTCGTACCCTCACACAGTCCAGATTCACACAGCACCCTTTTCATATGATGAGAAAGAACACACACACATTCACACAACTGTGACCAGCAGAAAGCACAGGACATCTCCACAATGACCGGGGGAACCAGGAAGAAGCTTCCATACAGACCCCTGGATTGAACTCTGACCAACTACACACCTGGTTGTTGGAACGTGTCCCCATGTTTTGGGACCCCCTCCCCCAGAACTGCCAACACCCCCGTTCAATACAACTTTATCTCATCCTCTGACGTGTAACATCACACCTACTCTGGCACATGGTGACACGGGCCAGAAGCACAGCTCCATTGGGTTGAATACATTGTAGTGCAGCTGACTAGGTATTCCCTTTCCTGCCACCAGCTCCTCTCCCCTGTTGTCTCAAACACACCCAGCTGGATGGAAACGTACCAGGCGGACAAACACACGCTCGCTGTGTGTTGGTGCTACTGTCCAGGGCCTTGCAGCATTTAGCAATATTATTCAAACAGACATCTTCCTGTGATAGTTGTCAAACTAGGGGTGTTTGAGTTCAGGCCTGGAGAAGATTATTTGTACAGTAATTGCATGGGTGAGTTTTATTTCCACATACCAGACTGCCAAGCCACAGGGTTGCCTGGGAATGAATTGATAACATACAGAACCTTCTCTAGATATGTACATTAGGGCTATACATGTGTTGTCTGATTGTTCACTGATCTGTTCAGGATGTCATCATTTTTATTCATTGGCATCAGATTCTATTCCTGCACCCATTGTCATTAGAAATAGCTGGTAGTTATTATTTTGAGGCCTGATAACCAGTACCATAATTGTTTTCATTCTGCCCGGTGATGATTCCTTTCCTCAGTTCTTCAGACAAAGGCCCTATTGTGTTACTAAGGGAGATGGCATTTGTATAAGAGACCACAATGATGGACATTTGTAGTTATACAACACAGGTTTATGAGCCCCCTTGTTTTGGGGATGGTGAAACAAATCAGTTACGAGAATTTTTTATATTTTGCTTCCTTTTGTCATCAGTGTTTATTTCTCCTTATTCAGCTGTGTCCACTTTAGAAAAACACATGCCCATGATTCTCACATTTACTGACCAATTATTTACTTTTAAAGCACTGGGCTAAATAGGAGAGGCCATGGACAGGACAAGTTAATTCTTGACGGTTCCAGCAGTGGCCCCACACTCACATCTGCCTTCATCCAGGTGTTGAGGTGTACACCTCAAATGTTCCCATGACGTTTAAAAATAAAGTCATAACAGATGGGGCCAAATTATACATAAATTGATTTTTTTGGGAGTCAACAACAGGGTAATAGTATTTTTTTATTAAGACAAATGTCGACAGTAACAAAATGTAATTATATTAAAGGAAAATAAAAAGTGGGGCGGATAGACAAGACTCCTCCCACAAAATAACTTAATGATGAGAGCGGTGTGTACTCAGAGCAACACAAGCATAGAGGGCTTCTGAACCACAAATGGACCCCTAGCCTCTGAACCCTAGGTACACCTGTAAACTAGAGAAGATTGGATACAGAGAAGCATTATGGTCATAGCTTCATCTTGCCTCCAAATGGGTTTCCTGGAAATGTCTGCATATTCTTCCAGCTATCCAAGCCTCAGATCTACAGGAGTGGCAAGGAGTCTATTTGGAATTCAATGAGAGAGAACAAAAGCAACGCGGAGAAAGCAAAGCACCAGCAAACACATGATAGGAGGGGGGGGCAGCAGGGGTTATATACAGGGAGCCCATAAGGGTGTGCCTTTGCCATCAACACATTATGGTTAAATGTAGGTTTTGTAAATCTAGCTGCTCAATAGGTTAAAGTAACATTCCCCACAGAGTAGTGAGTCTGGCTAGTGTGTAGCTGCATCAGACCTGGGTTAAAATACTATCTCAAATACTTTGAGTGTTTGCTTTAGCCTGCCTGGAGTACCAGGTGGGTGGAATTTGCCTTGTGGGACTCTCATTGGTTTCATTGCAACAGGCAAGCTCAATCAAGCAGTATTTGAATACTAGTATTTGAACTCACATCTGGTCTCCTGTGTGCAGCTCTCCTCTCAGGCCTCGCTCTCCCCAGCTGAGGTGTTCTGGACCTCCTCCTCCAGGATAGGAACAATCAGGTTGTCCTTGGACATCAGGTTGTACTTCATCACGAAGCGTGTGAACCGATGGCACAGAAACGTCTCGTTCTACAGGGAAGGAAAGAGGATGAGAGTTGGGCCCTATCCAGAAACAGCCTCAACCCCTAAACAAGAGGATGACTTGATGCGATCTGAGGTCTGATGCACTAGTTTAGAGGCTGACTGACCATTTAGTATGAAGCCATACTGTCACAGTCGTGATTTGTCATGAAGTAAATCATGTCTGGAACGCAGCTAATCAGCATCCAGAATCAGAACTTGTATGTAGAGCCATAGCTTTGGTCTGCTTGGAGTTATTACATGGCTGAACTCCACAGGGCATGAGTACAGTAGACCATGAAGTGGCCATTATGGACATGCACAGGTCCCAGGCTCTATTCATCTCCGGTAGACAGTATCAGTCCAGTGTTTCCCTATTGTCTAAGTCTGTAGTGCCACCTGTTGGCTTAACATGGGACTACTACAAGATGGAATATGTTCATAGCTGGTTGGCCACATACGGAGAATAAAGGAGTTGGTAATCGCTCATTTCCTGCTCAATCGGTTGCACATATGGTGTGGATAAGTGCATTATATGTTCTAATTCAAACAAGTAATGAATGTCCCAATGAAGCTTTACTGTCATTTTCAATTGGTGTGAAGAGCCCAAATCATACTTCACTGCCAAGTCTATTTGGGAAGTGTGAACCTTCAACTTACCTCATACTTGTCAAATATCTGCCGATGGTGGAAGTAAGCATGGGAGAATATCCTGTAGATCCGGCGACACACAGAGCCCAGCTTGGCCACTGAGGACTCCTTGATGCTCACACTGGGGAGGGGAGATTGAAAGCGTATGAGTGGGGAACCAAAGCACTCCTTTACATAGTGAGTGTGTGTGTGTGTGTGTGTGTGTGTGCTCACCGGCTGGGGAAATACTTGTTGCTGTTGAGAAGGCAGGCAGCTCCGTCCAGCGTGTGCCTGGTGTAGTCAATGGCAGGGCACTGTGGACCCAAGCACAGGCAATGTACATGCATCCTAAATACAGAATAGTGCATTGCAGGCTGAGCTGAAAAATGTAATCCTGAGTGAATTAAATCAAATGTATTTTATAAAGCTCTTTTTACATCAGCAGTTGTCCTAAAGTGCTTATACAGAAACCAGCCTAAAATCCCAAAGAGCAAGCAATGCAGAAGCACAGTGGGTAGGAAAAACTCCCTAGAAAGGCTCCTCTCTAGGAAGAAACCTAGAGAGAAACCAGGCTCTGAGGGGTGGAGATTATAAGAGTACATGGACAATCGTTCTTCATCCTGATTTTAGTAACACTCACCTCTTTGGGGGTCTTGTGTGCAGCACACAGGAATATCCACTGTTCTGTGGCTGTCATCTGGGTGCAGGTGTCTGGGTGGCACTCGCTCTGCAGTTTCACAGCGAGTCCATTCAGCTCCAGACAAAATTGCCTGTATCAGATGGGAGAAAGGTAGACACAGTGGGTCAACACACCCGCACGGAGTAAGGTTTTTGATCTCAGTGTGTCGTGCAGCTACTGTACCGGAGGTGCTCGTACTTCCACACCCCTTCGTCCTGTCCCTCTGGTGGCTCCAGGATCTTATCGATACCGGAGCAGTCTGACCGGATGTTCTGCTGAATGTACTGAACGAGGGATGGGAAGTGCCGAGGTTAGTGATCAAAACATCTTGCCATCATCCTCCTAGCTAGCTAAAATAAATAGGTTCTGACATGGGTGACAATGATCACAATAATCAACCATTAATAACCTACGAAGCATCATATAGGGAAGCAGGCAGCCATCTTAAAATAAAGCACACCATGTCAGCGTCAGGCTTGGCACTTGACAGCTACGAACAGCATTCTGCAATTATGACACTTAGGGCTAATTTGAAGCTCAAAATGGACTCCACAGTCATGCGACACTAGCTAACTCAACGACACCTGTTGTACAGCCAGCGTGCTGTCCATCTCTTCAAAGGATTCATCTGGCCAGTTGTAGAAATCCTGCAGTGAGAGAGGGAGCCATAATCATATTCAGTGCATGTGTGGCTATGGCTCAAAGGGCAAAATAGTGTCACCTCTCAGCCTTTCATATTTCATCTAACTAGACAGACGGTCTCTGCACAGTTCCCAAGTCCAGAACAGACTCTGGGAAATTCAGACTACAAAGAGAGATAACTTCACGGAACTCTTCCACATCAAGAAACTGAAGCGTGCAGTAAAATCAGATGTAAAAAAAACATAAAAACAACACCTCACAACGCGGACTGTGAAGAGACACACACACACTGTAAAAAATAATTTTATATCAGTGGAGGGGGAATTTCATATTTTTTTTGTGATACATTTGATAAAACAATGCTAAATAGTTGCAAGAAAGGCATTTCACTGTACTTGTGACATTAAAACTTGAGAAACGTATATATTCACGTCACCAAATAATTTATTAAAGCTATGAAGGTCTACAGTATCCTCAACAACACTCTGTAGGTTAGCACCATGGTGTAGGTGGATGATATTGGGAATTTTCCAGTACATATGTGCACATTATACATCTCAGAGTAGTAAGCAGAATCAACACAAGCCATACGTGTCTGGGCCATTAGACGTGCACTCTGAAGCCATTAATCAATAGGTCATTAGGTTAAGGGAAGGCATGTGTGTCTGGGTCATAAGGCTAAGGGAAACCAATAATCAATAGGTCATTAGGATAAGGGAAGCCATTACCCAGTCCCATGAGGTTCATTAGATGTGCATTAGGAGCATAGGTGTGTATTACTAAAAGCACCATTAGACATGTGCCTGCATTAGGAGTATGCGTGTCTGTTTCTTTTTGTATCATTGCTATGGTTACGCCACCAATAGAATATATTCCCTAAGCTCTGTGCCAACAAGAAAATGGAAACCAAGCTGAAATAAGTTCAAGGCAAAAAGATAATGGTGGCTAAATGCCCAAGGGGATGAATCATTAACATAAAGAGGAGTGACTGCGTGTGTAACGTAAGGATGAAAACGGAATAAAAAGTGTGTGCCGAGGCTGGAAAGGCAGTTGCTTCATGCACCAGCTCGGCTTTTGTTACTTTGTAATAAAGTCTATTTGATCTCACAAGCTCCAGTATTTGGGAAATATTATTGACTGAATATTTCCACGACAAGGACAGCTAGTTTCTGTCCTCCTCTGGGTACATTTACTTCAATACAAAACCTAGGAAGCTCATGGTTCTCACCCCCTTCCGGAGGACGTCCTCCAACCTATCAGAGCTCTTGCAGCATTAACTGACATGTTGTCCACCCAATCAAAGGATCTGAGAATGACTTTATTACTGAAAACACAAGCTAGTTAGCTAGCACTGCAGTGTATAAAATGTGGTGAGTAGATGTGACTCAAAGAGAGAAAGACAATAGTTGAAGTTTTAAAACAAATTAATTCCTTCAAAAATGAAGGAGAAGCGAGAGCTAGCTATATTTCTTGTATTTTTTTCCGCTTTCTTAGCTAGGTTTAGCCTACTCAAACAAAGAGGGATGCTATGGCTATCCAAAACTGGAACTAAGTCAAGGTAAGCTTTTGGTTTATGAATTGACACCAGGGCCTGCCGGTGTAACTGCTAAACTGCCTGCTGACTGTACACTGTACTGCATGATTGTAGCGGATTTACTAACGTGTTAGTTGTAGAGTTTTGTTGACTATGACATTACCTAATATGGTGCCAACGATGTAGGCTGTGTGTAGCAGTTAGCGATTATGATATGAAGGTTTGGTTTGGAAAGGTTTTTTTGCCTGGTCACAGAGCTGATATGTTGTGCACTGAAGTCCACAAGCGAAGGGAAAATGCGAGAGGAAGAGAGCACGTAGATTCGAGAAGGAATACAACTAGAAAAGTAATCATGCCGTTTGTATGTGGCTACTATGAATGTTAACTGTGTTCGCGTGTGTTCAGGGGTGTATTTATTCTGCAGATTCTGTTGAAAAACATTTCTTAAATGGAAGCAAACAGAACGGGGATAAATATATTTGTCCAATAGAGTCTCTCGTTTACACTAATGACTACACCCTAGATCAGCTAGATGCAGGCAAGTGTGTGCAAAGGAGGTATTAAATGTGTCACGCAAGGCCGTATTAAATGTGTCACTGCCACCTTGATTACTCTTAATTTTTCTCTTGACCTGTGCACCTGTTGTAAACTTTCATTCGCAGTCTAGATTGTAGAAACATGATGATGGGTATAGGGAAACATGAAGTATAATGTGTAGTAACCTAGCTAAAACTATCGAGGTTACATTGAGCTGGGTGAATGGAATATGAATATCCAATATGTTGTAATATAAATAAGGACATGCTCATAAAACATTTTAAAAATCCTCCCTAATCTTAAAACGACACCGACTCGTCACTATTGTATATTTGCATAATAAAGTAATAATTTATCGCATGATATATTGTTTTATTTATTATGTAGGCTGTTGCGTTTTGTTGTGATGTAGCTAATTGTTTTAATCCTGTTTGGACCTCAGGAAGAGTAGTAATGTTGATCCTAATAAATAAACAATATACAGTATTTAGCTAGCTACATTTAGCTACATTGGGGACACGTATAATTAAACAAATAATTACCGTTACTTGGCTTGATAGCTAGTTGATGGAAAATAATATAACGTTAGCCAGCTAGCTAAAGTACAGTAGCTGAAGACTACAGCTCATGAACAGTTAGCCATGTCAAAATAGCTCGCTAACAGTTACAAACGGTAGCTAGCTAATATGTCAACAATTACAGCTGTTATCTAACTTAGATATCTAGCTAACTTAAACTATGTTAGCTACTAGTTCGCTAGCTATCAACAGTAAAGTGGTTTTCAGATGGTGTTTATGTCATTGTTTTAAAGTCTAACTACCTAGCAAGTCTCAAATTCTGTGTGGTCGTTTTTAGCTAGCCTAGTTAGCTAACGCTACCCAGTTGCAAGCCCGACTCTTCCTATTTTCCGGAAAGACAACTACGAACTAACCGTTCAGAGAAACGACTCAAAACACCAAATCTGAATGAAATTCACTGTTCCTGTAAGACCACCGTGGTCACCGTTGGTCTCTTTACCATATGCAATCGTATTCCGCTTTGTGGAAACATACCTTCGCCTTGGTTCCAGGCCGATTCCTCCTCAGAACTGCAGTACCCTCCGCCATGACCATCTCGACAGAATGCCCGGATGCAAATGATGCGCACATTTACTGACTTGTGTGTGACCAGGGGCGCGGACAGGGAGTTGCAAGGCTACCAAGCAGTGGACATTCCTCAAGTGGTGGAAGAAGTACACAATTATCATGCTTGAGTAAAAGTAAAGCTCCCTTTAATAGAAAATGACTAAAGTAAAAGTGAAATTCGCCCGTTAAAATACAACTTGAGTAAAAGTCTAAACGTATTTAGTTTTTAAATTTACTTAAGTATCAAAAGTAAAAGTATAAATCATTTAAAATTCATATTAAACAAAACAGACGGCACTATTTCTTGTTAACATTTTACGGATAGCCAGATGCACACTCCAGATTGCAATCAGAAGTTGAAGGGCAGTCCCTGGAGAAGGCGGGAACGAGATGGTGGTAAGTAGTGCAGTATTATCACAAGGAGACGTGTACTTGGAAAACGGAGGAGGGATATGGAGAGAAGGTCAAAGAGAGGGAAGAAGAGGGTATGCTTGAGTCGGATAAGAATGGTGGAAAATTGAGATTGTTTGATAAAGAAGAAGGGGAGAAAGTGTAAGCAGAGGGAGATGAAGACAGGAGGAGAAATGGAAGTGAATGAGGGTGAAGTTATCGGACATCGAGGTATGCACCGAGGGTCAGGATAGAGATGAGTGACAGGAGTGAAGTTTATGGAAAAAGTGGACTCTTGCATTTTGGCTGATCCATTTGTGATTTCGCGGTGGGTGAAAGAGTTGGGTAATGTGGAATCGGTGAGGGTAACCAGAAGTGGTCTAGTGATAATTGTTTGTGTTGGTCAGAGGGAGAAGGCGCTCGGAGTAAAACAAATGGGGGCAAGAAAAGTTGTTTCGCTCTCAAGAAAAGGGCGCCAATGAAAGGAGTGAAACCTGGGGTTGCAGTAAATATAAAAGTTGACCAGCTGAGGGGAAAGAATCCCGGTGTATGTGATGCTCGTCGTTAGACGGTGGGGAAACAGAAGAGGCATTGTCTGTTCTTTTGAGTTGTGAAGTTTAGTTTTTGCCAGACAAAGTGAAGCTAGGATATACAAGTTATCCTGTAGGAGCGTATGTGCCGAATACGTTACGATGTTACAGATGCCAAGCTTATGGGCATGTGGCAGCAGTGTGTAGGAGGGAGGATCCTAGGTGTTCCTATGTGGCAGCAGTGTATAGAAGGGAGGGTCCAAGGTGTGAGAAATGTGCAGAAGGGCATGAGGCAAAGGAATGTGTAGTATTGGGGAAAGTAGTGGAATGTGTTAAGCAAAGTGTAAGGGAGTTGTTCTCCAGTCTAGTAGGTGGCGGTAATGCAACAAATTGGATGCCAACTGCCGTTAAACCTCATAGAAGAAGAGGCACACTCCAAAGCTCAGACACCATTTCCAAAGGAAGCATGTGTTTAGTGAGTCCACCAGATCAGAAGGATGACCAGGGAGGTTCTCTTGATAAGTTCATGAATTTGAATATTTTCATGTCCTGTTAAGCATTCAAAATGTAAAGACTACTTTTGGGTGTCAGGGAAAATGTATTGAGTAAAAAGTATATTTTCTTTAAGAATGCAGTAAAGTAAAAGTTGGCCAAAATATAAATCGTAAAGTACAGTTACCTCAAATTGACTTGTCGTACTTTACAGTATTTTTACTTAAGTACTTTACACCACTGCATTCCTCCAGATATATATATCACTGACACGTGGCATGTCAGTTAAGTACAAACTCTTATTTACAATGACCCCCTACCGGGGAACAGTGGGTTAGCTGTCTTGTTGAGAGGCAGAACTACATATTTTTACCTTGTCAGCTTGGTGATTTGATCCAGCAACCTTTTGGTTACTGGCCCAACACTCTAACCACTAGGCTACCTGCTGCCACTAACTCACTCACACACACACTTTTTTACACATTTTGTTACGTTACAGCCTTAATCTACAATTGATTAAATATGTTTTACTCAATCTATACACAATACCCCATAATGACAAAGCAAAAACAGGTTTTGAAATGTTTGTACATTTATTAAAAATAAAAAACTGAAATTCCTTATTTACAGATGAATTCAGACCCTTTGCTATGAGACTTGAAATTGAGCTCAGGTGCATCCTGTTTCCATTGATCATCCCTGATATGTTTATACAACTTGATTGGAGTCCACCTGTGGTAAATTCAATTAATTGGACATAATTTGGAAAGCCACACACCTGTGTATATAAAAGGTCCCACAGATGACAGTGCATTTCTGGCCAAAAACCAAGCCATGAGGTCGAAGGAATTGTCCGTAGAGCTCCGAGACAGGATTGTGTCGAGGCACAGATCGGGGGAAGGGCACCAAAAAAGTTCTGCAGCATTGAAGGTCACCAATAACAGTGACCTCAATCATTCTTAAATGAAAGAAGTTTGGAACCACCAAATCAAATTTTTTGTCACGTGCCGAATACAACAGGTAAAATACATGTGCCAAATACAATACAACTCTCCTTACAGTGAAATGCTTACTTACGAGCCCTTAACAATGCAGTTTTAAGAAAATCCCTAAAAAAGTAAGATAAGAATAACCGAGCAGTTGCCATACCAGGCAGTGATGCAACCCCTCAGGATGCTCTCGATGGTGCAGCTGTAGAACCTTTTGAGAATCTGAGAACCCATGCCAAATATTTTCAGTCTCCTGAGGGGGAATAGGTTTTGCTGTTCCCTCTTCACAACTGTCTTGGTGTGCTTGGACCATGTTAGTTTGTTGGTGATGTGGACGCCAAGGAACTTGAAGCTCTCAAACTGCTCCACTACAGCCCGTCGATTAGAATGGGGGTGTGCCAAGTCTTGGTTGGAATGGACTCCAACCAAGACTCTTCCTAGAGCTGGCCACCCAGTCAAACTGAGAAATCAGGGGAGAAGGGCCTTGGTCAGGGAGGTGACCAAAAACCCGATGGTCACTCTGACAGAGTTCCTTTGTGGAGATGGGAGAAACTTCCAGAAGGACAACCATCTTTGCAGCACTCCACCAAACAGGACTTCATGGTAGAGTGGCCAGACAGAAGCCACTCCTCAGTAAAAGGCACATGACAGCCCGCTTGGAGTTTGCCATAAGGTACTGACTGTCATGACGTTGGCCTGGGGGTAGGTTTATGACAGTCATAAATACCTCTTCCCCCCCCTTTTTCCTCTCTCTACCCTACTGATGTTACATTTGCAAACACCTTGGTTAACATAGAGATTCTGGGAACATCAGAAGGTGGGGGTAAATGAACAATATTCTGGTAATCTGACCAATTGAACATATGCGGTGGTACCTAATGAATATGATGTCAGTTCGGTTGTCATCTGAGACATTCTCAATGATAAGATGACAAACTCTACAGTGGAAAGTCTACACATCAGAGTAATCGGATTAACATGGAATTGTTGTTCAATTTAAATGTTTGCATATGAAATTATTTGTGATGTGATTTTAGCTTCTAAAATGTGAGATTTGGGTTTTCATAAGATAGGGCTCTGCTCAATCAGTGGCCCGCCCCTGTGAAGGGACATGGGCTATAAAACTTTTCAAACACGCCCTCCTCTCCCTTCCTATATAAAGCCTTGACGACAATATAACCTCCTGTTCCGAGGATGTGAGGACGACGGTCCGATGTCAGAATGGTTCAGATAGTAACTACAGAACGAAGCCAACATCAGTGTGAGCTTTGGTTGTGAATGGTATGAACTTTGAACTCTTATTCACTACATAAGTAATACCTCCTAGCTGTTGAGTTAGCAACAGCAGCTGCAAACGCAGGTAAGGAAGGATCAGACAGAGTATCCCGTCTACCACACAACGACGTTACTACAATGTATCCATTTTACCAGCAGAGACATTCTTCAAAGGACAAAGGACTCAGTTGGGCAACACTGCCTTCCATCTACCACCAACCTACCGAAGCGCAGCTCAGAGTAAATTTTTATTGCATTTCCCTTTTCCAAATGGGCGGTAATTTAGAATGCATAAGATACTGTATTTAGGATAGCACAGCTTCTCCCTGTGTCCCTCAGTCTTCCCGCTCTTTCACTCAAACCCAGCCCTTTTCTTTTGTGTAACCAGCTGTCATATCTGTTCCGCCTGCTAGGGACGTTTTCCTTTATGACGTAATTTGTAATCAAGTTATGATTTAATTATATATGTGTAATTCTGTGTGATTAGTTAGGTATTTAGTAAATAAATAATTAAACCCAATTTTGTATTGCTGATTCAACTTGTTAGCCAGGTTTCGTGCAGATAACCAAGAATTTACAACTTTCAGATGAGACTGAATTAAGGTGACGATTAATATTGACTGCTATTGATGTAAAATATTACTAGGTCTTTAAGAGTTTATTCGGAAGATAACAGCTCTATAAATATTATTTTGTGGTGCCCCGGCTCTCTAGTTAATTACATTTACATGATTAGCTCAATCAGGTAATATTAATTACGGAGAAATTATTTTATAGAATAGCATGTCATATCACTTAATCCGGCATAGCCAAGACACGACAGTACCTAAAGGACTCGTACCATGAGAAACAATGTTCTCTGGTCTGATGAGATCAAGATTGAATGCCAAGCGTCACGCCTGGAGGAAACCTGGCACCATCCCTACGATGAAGCATGGTGGTGGCAACATGCTGTGGGGATGTTTTTCCAGAGGCAGGGACTGGGAGATTAGTCAGGATCGAGGGAAAGATGAACGGAGCAAAGCACAGAAATCCTTGATGAAAACCTGCGCCAAAGCGCTCAGGACCTCAGACTGGGGCGAAGGTTCACCTTCAAACAGGACAAGGACCCTAAGCATACATCCTAAAACAACACAGGAGTGGCTTTGGAACAAGTCTCTGCATGCCCTTGGGTGGCCCAGCCAGAGCCTGGACTTGAATCAGATTGAACATCTCTGGAGAGACCTGAAAATACCTGTGCAGCAACGTTCCCCATCCTAACTGACAGAGCTTGAGAGGATCTGCAGAGAAGAATGGGGAAAAACTCCAAATACAGGTGTAAAAAGCTGTAATCACTAGAGGTCGACCGATTTATGAATTTTCAACGCCGATACCGATTATTCGAGGATCAAAAAAAGTTGATACGGATTAATCGGCCAATTTATTTAGTTGTAATAATGACAACTACAACAATACTGAATTGACACTTCTTTTACCTTAATATAATACATCAATAAAATCAATTTAGCCTCATAAATAATGAAACATGTTCAATTTGGCTTAAATAATGCAAAAACAAGGTGTTCGAGAAGAAAGTAAAGTGCAATATGTGCCATGTAAAAAAAAAGCTAACATATGAAAGTTGGTGGTTCCTTTTTACATGAGTCTTCAATATTCCCAGGTAAGAAGTTTTAGGTTGTAGTTATTATAGGACTATTTCTCTCTATTATACCATTTGTATTTCATATACCTTTGACTATTGGATGTTCTTATAGGCACTTTAGTATTGCCAGTGTAACAGTATAGCTTCCGTTCCTCTCCTCGCCGCTACCTGGGCTCGAACCAGGAACACATCGACAACAGCCACCCTCGAAGCATCGTTACCCATCGCTCCTCAAAAGCCGCGGCCCTTGCGGAGCAAGGGGAACAATTACTCCAAGTCTCAGCGAGTAATGAAAGCGCGCACCCCGCTACCTAGCTAGCCATTTAACATCGTTTACACCAGCCTAATCTCGGGAGTTGATAGGCTTGAAGTCATGAACAGCTCAGTGCTTGAAGCACAGTAAAGAGCTGCTGGCAAAACGCACAAAAGTGCTGTTTGAATGAATGCTTACGAACCTGCTGCTGCCTACCATCGCTCAGTCAGACTGCTCTATCAAATATCAAATCATAGACTTAATTATAACATAACACACAGAAATACAAGTCTTAGGTCATTAATATGGTCGAATCTGGAAACTATAATTTCGAAAACAAAACGTTTATTCTTTCAGTGAAATACGGAACCTTTCCGTATTTTATCGAACGGGTGGCATCCCTAAGTCTAAATATTACTGTTACGCTGTACAACCTTCAATGTTATGTCATAATTATGTAAAATTCTGGCAAATTAATTACGGTCTTTGTTAAGAATAAATGGACTTCACAGTTCGCAACGAGCCAGGCGGCCCAAACTGCTTGCACGGAACGCAAGAGAAGTGACACAATTGCTCTAATTATAAGAAATTCATTTTAGCAGGCAATATTAACTAAATATGCAGGTTTAAAAATGATATACTTGTGTACTGATTTAAGAAAGGCATTGATGTTTATGGTTAGGTGCAACGACAGTGCTAAATCATCACCAGTTTGGCGAAGTAGGCTGTGATTCGATGAGAAATTAACAGGCACCGCATCGATTATATGCAACGCAGGACACGCTAGATAAACTAGTAATATCAACCATGTGTAGTTAACTAGTGATTATATTAAGATTGTTTTTTTACAAACCTTGGCTTCTTACTGCCCTTGCGTAACAGGTAGTCAGCCTGCCATGCAGGCTCCTCGTGGAGTGCAATGTAAGTTAGGTGGTCAGAGCGTTGGACTAGTAACCGGAAGGTTGCAAAAACAAATCCCCGAGCTGACAAGGTAAAATTTTCATTCTGCCCCATGAACAAGGCATTTAACCCACCTTTCCTAGGCCGTCATTGTAAATAATAATGTGTTCTTAACTGACTTGCCTAGTTAAAGGTGTAAAAAACATTTTTTTTTTTAAATTGGCCAAATCGGTATCCAGAAATATCGATTTCCGATTGTCATGAAAACTTGAAATCGGCCCTAATTAATCAGCCATTCCGATTAATCGGTTGACCTCTAATAATCACTGCCAAAAGTGCTTCAAGAAAGTACTGAGTAAAGGGTTTGAATACTTGTGAATGTAATAGTTTTATAAATTTGCTAAAATTTTTAAAAACCTGAATTGACTTTGTCATTGTGTGTAGATTGAGTAAAAAAAATGGTGTCTGTAGGAAAAAACAATAATCGAAGTCTGTAAAACAATGTGTAAAGTCCAGGGGTCAGAATACTTTCCGAAGCTGCTGTATATAGAATATTTATCTGCAGTAATACAAAAGTAGTTTCATGGAACAAGTGTATTGCAGGAGTGGAAGGACTTTTCCATTTACCCAAACCAGTTGCTAATCAACTGGTACTTCAACAAAGTCTTATGCAGATCTGATTTTTTGTGGAAAATTCATGCATATTCAACTTGTTATATCTGTCAAACTCACTCCTCAGCATGAAGAGTCCCCACTTGCACATCTAGAATATCTGCTTGGCAGGAGTATGAAAGAGGCAACACATCTAGATTCAATAGTTGACTTTATTATTGTAACAAAACATGATCAGAATTATTTACAATTGAATAACATAAGAAACAAAAACGAGGCAACCTATATTAGGATGAATGGAGGTTGTACAGCAAAAAATATTATTCTACATATTTGCCAAGGATGTCAGCATCACGGAACAGGAAGTATTCCTGAAAGACAAATGTAGAAATTGAATAGACAATTAGAAGAATCATTTGCTTTTACTGTGGTCATAATTATTTATAGTCTAATGAACATGTAGATTACTCCCACAACTAATCATTGTATTAGATAAGGATGATATTTTATAGATAACATTTTTAGACATACCTTGTCTTCCAGGTGAACTTTAGTTCCTCCGTACTCTGGCAGAAGGACCTTCTCTCCAATTTTGACACTCATGGGTGTCAGATATCCTTTCTGAATGAGATCAGTAGACAACACATTTAGACACAACCATAGAGAATGATAGAAGCCTCTAGTGGCCAAAAGCCATTTTTGCATGGACAGCACCATTTAAAAGTAGTCAACTGGGAGGGGTTTCCTATGAATAGTAGCCCCAATGGCACTGCCCATGCTGTCAGACGCTATAATGGCACAGATATAAATATGCATCCTCTATCTATCTCTCTCTATGGCCACAAGCCAGCGCAGAAAGCTCTCACATCAAAAGATTACTATATTGTATCAATGTGGTCCATGAAGATAAACACTTCTAATCTCCTTGCATTGAAATCTGATCAACTGCACACCAGACAGACAAGCCAGTTAGTTCGACAGCACAGCCATAAGCTATTGTTTAGCCGGAGAGAGTGAAACAGGAGCAGTAAGTTACCTGGTTGGTAGAGCCTGGTCCCACTGCCACCACTGTGGCCTGCAGCACCTTGCCCTGGGCCTTCTCTGGCAGCATAATGCCCCCCTTCGACATAGTCTCTGCAGCCAGACGCTCCACCAGCACCCGATCAAACATGGGAAGGAATTTCCTGAAAGCCTATTAGACGAAGGGGAAGTATTTAATTTGACAGAGACAATGTACAAACAAAACACTGCAATCTAACTTAAAAAACAAAACAAACTTTGCAACTGATTTTAGTTAAATAGCACATCAGAGTTGAAGAGTTTTGGACTCTTCTACAGTGAGTGCTTAGCATTCAATGGTCATACCCTCAAATAGCCACTAGGTAGAGCCTGAGATCCATTGTGTGAACTGGTAAAGACTTGAGTAACAAAAGCAGAAGGGGGCCCCCCCCATAGTGGCCCCTTAAATAGCCAAAAGGAGATGCGTTGTAGCCATCTGCCACTGAAAATAAGGACATTTTGGTGGAATATGTACATTTAAACCTTTGGCGTCTTCCCAGAGTTCTTGGTTTGGTAAGTTTGGTCAAGTTATCAACTAGGTATTCATAAACCTACTTACTACAGGTTAGTGGTACTCCTATACAGACCTCTGTAACAGCAACAGGAAATCAGAGGGTTCATTACATTAGAATGGGGGAGGAATATCCATAGGGATGGACCTTGATAACTAGCAGTGTCCATGCAATTTGCCAAGTAGAGCCTGCCAAAGGCAACAAAGAAACCCTTTGTATTCACTAATGACGGGTATAAAGAAAGCAATTGTTTGAATACTGATTTAGAACGATCTTCAAGCTTAAACTAAGACTACTAAGAAGAGTGTGGGTTCTTTATGTGGCCAGCACATTGCAAGGTACCAAAACAGAAGATTTGCAACACCAGCTGCCAGTCTGCTAGCAAATTTATCTTTGACCTTGAGTGAAGGGCATCTCTGAAACAGGGGAAACAGTGGGGGGGGGATGTACTGCCAATGTTTACCATGATCTCAGTGAAGGACAGAACCCTGACCCACAGATAATCTTTTAGACTAATCATGGCGGGACTGTTGGAGTAAATTCCAGAACAAGTCAGCAAGACACACCCCCGCATGGCGACAAAAGCTTTGTGGGGTCTAGATAGTGGTCTCAAGGACCCAGACCTCCAGAGAAAACATTCAAGGTCTGTTCTTCAGTAACTGATTTGTCTCATGCTTCAGATCCCCCAATCTATCATATTTAGGGTAATGGGCAGTATTCCAACTTGGAATTGTGTTGCATACTAAAGTTAAGTTATTGTAGTATATAGGCTAGTCTGAAATGTTTAAACAGGCAGCAAGTGCTGAAATTAATAATCAACTGAAAATGGTCAGTGCTATCCTGGACTTCCCTACCCTACCTAACCTCCCAAGGACCCTGGATAGCCCAGACCAAATTAAAATGCTCTGACGCAGTTGCACATGGGATCACGACGTCTGAAGCAACGTAAACCAGAAGTGGTTGATAAGGAGCCGGTATTTAATATTGTCGTTGTTCATTGTCGTGTCCTTGCACCAGAAAAAAACAGAATCGATCAATTAATGAAATGTAAAATGAGATTTAAAAAAATATATATAAAAAAAATAAAAACTGATGGCTAACGTTTTGTGCACAAAGGATCATCCACACAGCATGCGGCCTCAGATTAGTTTAGGCAAAATATGGTTCACGTCACGTGTCATCACTTCATTCATTCTAAGTACAACGCTAGCAATACCAAATTCAGATGTATATTTTCACCAATAACCAACGATTGGAGATTGAATGTTTCAAGTGGTGTCTGTTAACTGTTAATGATCTGCTTTGGCACAATCATGCATGGCAGCTCGCTTGACATTGTCTGAAGTACTTTGCGCAGTGTGAAGCTGCCAAACTCATCTCATCCTGTATTCTTGCAGTGGTGCTAACAAGCTCGACTATTTGTGCGAACACTGAAAATGGCAACATCTGTCTGACCTTGTCTGAGAGAAAACAAGGCATAATTAGCAAGCTAGCTAGTTTGCTAACGTTATGAAACTCGTTGTGCTAGCTAGCTAGCTAGCAAGTATGTTTGTGGCAGAACGTTAAGTATCCTAAATTATATCTTAGCTATGTGACATTGTTTTGAGAAATAATGCCTTACCATCTTTAAGTGATAGTCGTTGAAACCTCGTGATGTTGAGCCCCGATTTCGTCTTGAGTGTGGATCTAACAGGCTGAAGCGGAAACTCCACGTGAGGAAATATCGAGAACTGGGACGCGCATGCGTGTCTTCAAATGTTCTTACTTTACGGTTCCCGGACAGTTTCCGTTCCAGAATATTCCATAACCTCTACATAACGCAAAAAAGCACGTCGTAACACGTGCAAACATAACATGATCACACTTGTGCAGGGGGGACTCGTCAGGACAGTTATGATGAAATTATAACTAATACTTCATGAGTTTTTATGTGATTGCAATTCGCAGCAATGTTGCACAATGTGCCAACTTTGACCCCTCTTTTTTTTCTCCAATAGTACATTCTGGAATCTGGGTGCCCAGGAACGAGCATTACAGTGCCAAGTTCATTTTTTACACGATAAACTCACAAAATAAAGTAATTTACCTTATGCATGTACATAGATAGCCCATTAATTTGAAATACAATACATATGATACAAATGTCACTCAATTTCAGCAAATATAATTTATATTTCCCCTATGCAGGTTTTGGGGCGGACCAGTAAATTACCCGGATGCAAAAAGCCATGTGCAGTGCTGTCTCTGAAGTTCGATTCACCACACCTCTGGTCGTTCTTCTCAACTCTATAACGTTAATCACTCAGTTTCCTCCAGACGACCAAATCGTGCCAGCCTAAAATCTTTCAAACGACAAGTAAGTACTATTATGTCTTTATAAATCTATGTAGCGCATCAGTCTAAACAGCATAATGAACTGTCTCAAACGTCAATGCTTTTGCGAGCATCGTTAGTATTTTCAAGCCTCCATCCAGCAAGGACAGTCAAGTAGCCATGCTCGTTTGGAATGGTAATTTACCTCCTAATGTCCCTGAATATCAGGCACTGGTAATTATGGCATCGCTACTTGTCGTTGTTTCTCCAGTATTTTCCGTAAATCTATCTATTTTGTAAGTTAAATTGGTAGTTAGCTAACTAACATTACAGCTTTTGAAGGTAGCTAGTTAACAATTAGCATTAGTTATGCAATTATTTTCACGTTCATTTCGATGTCATGTGCTCTGATCTTAATTCGGTAATGACAGATAACGTCACCAATTGGGCTATCTGGCTAACATTGACTCATGCATATCCCTACAACCTATTTTGTCACCATCACAACTAGGCCTAATTCCAAACGATTGCTAAACGTATCATTTTTCTCATCTACATCTTCATCTTCATACATCTACATACCGGCGTGACAAATTAACGTAGTCCCAGTCTTGCCAATATTTTTTTTGTTTTAAATGCCTATTCAAAATCAATTTGGGATATCTAATAAATGGCTACCTCGGGCTGGTATCGGCTGCGATATAAATGTTGTTGTATGTAGCATTATTTGACAAATAATGCTTGTGCTGGACATTTTTACGACAAGTACATTTTTTTATTAATTAAGTAGTTCATTCATTGAGGTAAGGCATTTACTGCGCACTCTCCATACGCTGTGCGATTTTAACCTTGTGACGCATGACCTACGCACACGTGGGGAGAATCAGGAAAAGACCGGTTCAAGACATTTCAGAAACGATGTCGCAAATATCTGCAAACGCCCCATCACAGAAATAAATAATTTACGATTCCGAATGAACGTCTCAGATTAATTTGTAATCGGATGCACAACACTGTGCAATAGCGTGCCGGACATGGACTCAGGCAGCTAAATGCTACTTGTTCTCAGGACCTTGAGAAATGTGCAGTACGTTGACCTGAGCCCTTGATTTGGGTTATATAGACCAATACATTCTGCCAACGTGTAAGCTCATTTATGATAGCCTACTGTGACAGTTTATTCAGATTCCCTCCTTTTGACGTTTTCCCTTTTAGACCATGTTCTGCTAAGTAAGATGGATATTTCTTTGTCTTTCTGCAAGACTTCAAACACACATTTGCTTGTGGTCTTGCTCTGGGTTATGTCCTTGAGATTTTCAGGGGTATTTCATCATGGGAATGCTGTCATTCATTGGTTAATTATTCCCTGATGACTCTTGCTGTATCATGGAAGGCCAATAGGTTGTACTGTATAGCTTGTTTTGTCACCTCCAGACAGTCATTATGTGACATATGGGCCGAGGGGAGGGGGGGGGGGGGTAGAAGGAGTCTTTGGTATAATCCAGAAGATTCATTTGTTACAGGGCAAACATGGACTCCTGTTTGCTACTTTGAGATTTTACCAACAATTTAAGTGCATATTAAAACAAGATAGCTAACAGCTGACAAATTACATTTTTTTTATTGGCTGCTCTGTGACTGAATGATTGGTAGTGTCGCCCCCCTATAATTTTTCTCTATCTCCCCCTTCCAGAGATGCTGCGTCTACCCACGGTGATGAGACAGATGAGGCCAGTCTGCAGGGCCCTGGCCCCCCACCTCACCCGAGCCTACGCCAAGGACGTCAAGTTTGGAGCCGATGCTCGGGCCATGATGCTGAAGGGAGTGGATCTGCTGGCTGATGCTGTCGCCGTCACCATGGGTCCCAAGGTAGGAGGAGGGAATTGCTATGACTATACCTTCTGCTATATTGCGGTGCCAAATAAATATATACAATTCTGTCCTATTTAAATTTCACCCAGGGGTCAGATGTCTGTTATGTATAACCAATTCATTATTGTATCACTTTTTATTTGGGTTTTATTTCCACCCGAAGAACCGTGTGCACCACGGTGTGTCTTGTTCGGGCAGGAACAACTGAACACAAGTGTTTTGAGCTGTATCCTTTGCCGCATTCCTGCAGGGTCGCACAGTAATCATCGAGCAGAGCTGGGGCAGCCCCAAGGTGACCAAGGACGGCGTCACTGTAGCCAAGGCCATCGACCTGAAGTGCAAGTACCAGAACATCGGTGCCAAGCTGGTCCAGGACGTGGCCAACAACACAAACGAGGAAGCAGGAGATGGCACCACTACCGCCACCGTGCTGGCCAGGGCCATCGCCAAGGAGGGCTTTGACACCATTAGTAAAGGCGCTAACCCTGTGGAGATCCGCCGTGGCGTCATGCTGGCTGTGGAGACCGTCATTGCTGAACTGAAGAGGATGTCTAAGCCAGTCACCACACCTGAGGAGATTGCCCAGGTAACCAATTGTGTTAAGAATATGGATTGATCAAATAAGTCAATATTCATATTTATTCAATTGATACAAATAATTATTTAATAGACGGATGCAATATTTATATTCTACTATATATTAAGACAGCCTTCTTGGATGTTGAATGTAAAGTTTTCAATGCTCTGTTCTGTCTGCTAGGTGGCCACCATCTCTGCTAATGGAGACGTGGAGATCGGCACCATCATCTCCAACGCCATGAAAAAAGTGGGCCGCAAGGGAGTCATCACTGTCAAGGATGGCAAAACTCTGCATGATGAGCTTGAGATCATTGAGGGGCTGAAGTTTGACCGCGGATACATCTCACCTTACTTCATCAACACAGCCAAAGGTAAGGTCCCCCGTCTGCCATGACCCGACCACCATGCCCAGCTATTTTGTGGCTTTAAGATTAAAAGAAACTCCAGCACACTGGTGATCTTGATGATCTACAGATTTAATGTATTTTTATGATGTTGATTCTCCACATTTGGCCATTTTGGAGCTTTTATCTCATCTCTGTCCCTCAGGCCAGAAGTGTGAGTTTCAGGATGCCTATGTGTTGCTGAGTGAGAAGAAGATCTCCACTGTCCAGAGCATCGTCCCTGCCCTGGAATTGGCCAACCAGAACCGGAAACCTCTGGTCATCGTGGCTGAGGATGTGGACGGAGAGGCCCTCAGCACCCTGGTTCTCAACAGGTCAGTTCCCTGTCCCTTTAGCACCCTGTGTCCCAGAGTAGCAGTTCTGATCTGGGATCAGTCTGGGCTTTTGGATCATAATTATATGCACAGGGGGTTCTGATCCTAGATATGCACAGGGGGATCTGATCCTAGATATGCACAGGGGGATCTGATCCTAGATATGCACAGGGGGATCTGATCCTAGATATGCACAGGGGGATCTGATCCTAGATGAGCAATCCTGCTCAGACACTTGGTGAATACAGGCCCTTGTCCTCAGCAGGTCAGTCAGTGTCCTTAATTTAACCATTAAACACCCTTGAGGTAAAGGACCTGTTTTAAGGACCTTTCCCCTTCACATCAACACTGACTGAGCACCTGGGCCAATGGGACAGAACCAGCTCACATGGCTGCACTACTAATATAGAACACTGAGATATATCACCAACATCATTCAGCTCTGGGTATTGATAACTGAAGAGTCAACCTCAAAATAAAGCTGTAGACAATTTTGCTATTCCTGCCCTCCTTTATGTGTAGATGCTGGATGATGTCAGTTTGGGTGTGTTCATTTAACCTCTACTCTGTCTTTAGGCTGAAGGTGGGACTACAAGTGGTGGCAGTCAAGGCCCCAGGCTTTGGAGACAACAGGAAGGCCCAGCTGCACGACATGGCCGTGGCCACCGGGGGCACTGTAAGCACACTTTACACTAATCATCACCGTAGGGCCTATACGGACATCAATCCATTTCTACTGTAAGAACACTTTACACTGTAACCATCCCAACTTATATCAGTCAATCACTACTTGAGAAAAGGAATAGGAAAAACAGGATAAGTTACAGTACAGCCTTTTCATTGCGGTTGTCATTCCCCCTGCACACAGAAACATGTCTTCTCCTATCCCTGTCTGGCTGCATCCCACAGCAGGCCAGTGTCCCTACACTTGGTCTCAGACACGTCTGCACTGGCATGATTCATCAATCAATCAATCAATGAATGTTGCAAAGTCTTGCTTATCCCATGGTTAAGGGTTTAGCTCGGCACCCAATGGCCCTATTCTAATAATGGTGAAGTGCACCCTCTGTCCCCCTCTTAAAAGATGGATACCATTTTTAAAATATTTTATCAGGGCCAATGATTACCTGTTCAAATCCTGCCCTTCCTTTACTGACATCCCTCCTCTCTCTTCCTTAGGTGTTTGGTGATGAGGCGGTGGGCATTGCTCTGGAGGACATCCAGGCACATGACTTTGGCCAGGTGGGCGAGGTGTCAGTGACCAAGGACGACACCATGCTGCTGAAGGGGAAGGGAGACGCGGCATCCATCGAGAAGAGGCAGGCTCAGATCGCTGAGCAGCTGGAGAACACCACCAGCGATTACGAGAAGGAGAAGCTCAACGAAAGGCTGGCCAAGCTGTCTGACGGAGTGGCTGTGCTCAAGGTCAGAGGAGAAGAGGTCGGGGGCTGTATGGAGGGGATTGAAGAGAGAGAGCTTAAGAGGGATAGGTGACAGTATAATTGCATTACATTTGTTTAGTCCTTTTAATTGTCCTGAATATTGTCACATTTTAGTCCTGGCTATTGAAATAAGCCTAGAATATACCCAATGGGCTGGCGATTCACGTCTTTAAAAATAAACGTATACCAAACTTCGAAATCAGTCAATCCGCCATCAACACAATGGGAAAATTATTTATTGAAATAGCATGGGTGATGGAGGAAAAACAATGAAGCCTTGTGGCGAACAATAATGCATGCGGTCTGGGCAGATTTGTGTGCTTCTGTAAGTTGTTGTTCGTTTGTATACGGAGCAAAAAAAACAGGGTAGGATGAGTTGACATTAGGAGATTCCTAATGTGAGACAGGATTTACATTTGAGTTGCTCCTGTATCCACCATGCATGAAAGAGATAGTCACCCACTGACTGTTCTGTTTCAGGTGGGAGGAACGAGTGATGTGGAGGTGAATGAGAAGAAGGACCGTGTGACCGACGCCCTGAATGCCACCAGGGCCGCTGTGGAGGAGGGCATCGTGCCCGGGGGTGGCTGTGCCCTGCTGCGCTCAATCCCTGCCCTGGATGCCCTCGTGCCCATCAACTCTGACCAGAAGATTGGTAAGTAGAGTTCTTAATCTTTACCCAACTTGCCAATAGGCTTTCATCTGGTCACATGGGAGTGGCGAGATACATTTCAAACTTTTAGACAGAAGTAATGTAGCTTAACTTGGTATATCGCTTCCTGTCTATAGGAATTGACATCATCAGACGAGCCCTGCGTGTGCCAGCCATGACAATTGCTAAGAACGCTGGTGTGGAGGGCTCTCTAGTGGTAGAGAAGATCCTTCAGGCCGCGGTGGAGATTGGCTACGATGCCATGGAAGGAGAGTACGTCAACATGGTAGAGAAGGGCATCATTGACCCCACCAAGGTATGGATGCTTTAGCTCGGCACTACAATGTCATTTCGCTGTCATTCACCCAGCATACCAAAAATATAATAGACATGTTCATTTTATAGTGATGGAAAATGTACAGAACTAATGTTGGCAAAGTTTTATATGAATGTTTATTCATACAAGATTGATTAGTTGCTGCAATAAGGTTTACGGTGTATGCTTTCACTAGACTGAAGTTGCATAGACAGCAAATGGCTGCTAGTGATATTACAGGTTCTCGGCTGAAGTGCTCTGGCTCCCTCTCTTGGTGTATGTCTGTATTACAACAAGGACTGAGTCTTGTCTCCCCCTACAGGTGGTGAGGACTGCACTAATGGATGCTGCAGGTGTCGCATCCCTTCTCTCCACTGCTGAGTGTGTGGTCACAGAGCTGCCCAAGGAGGAGAAGGAGGGTGGCATGCCAGGAGGTATGGGCGGCATGGGAGGTATGGGAGGTATGGGCGGTGGCATGTTCTGAGGCCCACCTCAAAGCGCTGTAAAAACTTAATGGCAGTGTGGGGCTAGGGGGCAAATTGTCCCTCCAACCCCCAGACTTGCCAAAACTGAATGGCCGTGAGTTTTGTTGGAGCTGCAAATGGATGAACCACACTACTTCTGCTGATTGTCTCCCCTCCACCCTCTGGAAGAACAGACTAGCCTGTCCTCGCTCAGCCTCTCTCCGTCCCTCTACCCGACCAGCCTGTCCTCGCTCAGCCTCTCTCCATCCCTCTACCTCTTTAACTGAGGCTCTGAGACCCCAGTCTGCCCCGATGATCCCCCCCCCCTTATTAACTGAGGCTGTGAGACCCCCTCCATTTACCTCACAAACATGGCCGTCTCATCATCCATCAGCAACATGCAGAATATTCACTGTTTATGAAAGATGCTAACCAGTGCGAATAATGCAATGCTGGTATTGATAAATTGTCATTTCTATCAAATGGAAGTAATGAAGCCTGTAACTTCCTGACGTTAAAGACGAGGCTGATTTGAATAAATGGTTAAACACAGGATAGCTGTAGCTAGAAGGGGGTTTGCTGGAGAAAGGAAACTTGGCCAGGCATGCCACTGTCAATTTTTGTCGTAACCTTTTGTTAGTTTTAGCTTTGTCCTGTTTCACCCAAGTAATGTTGGGAGGAACCGTAACCTTTTCAGTTGAGTTAATGAAAATAAAATAATTGCGGCGCATGAGCATTCCTTTACTTTGTCTGATTTCAATACTCAAATATTCTAGAACTTTGGAACCAAAAGATTCATATCAGAATTCTATAGGATGGTTATTGTGCATTAAGATAGCTGAATGTCTTTCTAGCAGAGGTGGACTGGAGGTTGGTCGGACTAGTTACAGCAGTTTGGGCCAGTGAAGGTCCAAGCCACAAGTTAATGTGAAACCCATTGATGTCCTCATGACCGGATTTGTACTTACTGCTCATAGATGTTTAGCCTACGTTTACTGTGTGTTCAATCAGTACTATAAACAACCGTGCATTCAAGAAGTGTTGAGCTGTGTTCCTCCTCCCCCCAGTACATTATTTCTTTGCAAATAACCAATTGTGATCATTTGACATGTTTTGTACAATGTAGACATTAATTTGTTTTTATTTAATAAAACCAAATGTTCTGAACAAGACCATTGTGCTTTCATGAACAAACACTTCACATATCTGATAATTTCATTGTACAATGCCAGACATACTGAACTGGAATTCTGGAAAATGCAATAGTTAACATCACTTAGATAATCCACCCCAGAATGAAATTCCTGTCAATTTGGTGATCGTTTGTTAGGGCTCACCCACCCTGTTCCTGGACTACTACTGTCCTGTAGGTTCACTCCAACCGTAATCTAGCACACCTGATTTCAAGAATTAGCTAGTTGGTAACCTGAATCGGGTCATTTAGAATTGTGTTTGGAGTGAATATCTCTAGGAACAAGGTTGGAGAGCCCAAGTCTACATTGAGCTCTCCTGGTTAAATATGTAGTATTAGTATCTTAGCTCATGTCTCTGGCAAGGTAACCTGTTGGTATGGTATTTGGTTACAGCATTTCTGTCCTTGAAAAATTGTTTCCTCTTGTGCATGTGGTTCTGTATTTGTCCAGCAGGAGTCATAACTTACTGTCAGTTCTATTCTTACCTCTCACATGATTCCCTCGTCTATAGTCAACCAATCAGATGTTGACAACTCTAAACCCGAGGAAGGCACAACACCGAAACAGACTTCCCATTAAATGTTCTGGAGTCTACATTAACAGTGCAACTAGAACTACACACACACACCACTTTAATATAAAAATAGTTTATACATATTCGCTCATTGAAACACCTCCGTTTGCACTATAAAACAACAATTATAGTTCAGCCAGCACTCTTATCTGTGGTCTTTAAAACAATATGTACATGTTCTTATCTTAAATATCTTTATAGGAGTAGAATGCTTAAAGTTATAAAATATAAATATGATTCCACTAGGATCAGGTCAAAGGTCACTGGGTGTACATAAGAGTGACATCTTTAAAAGGTTCTATGGTAAGATACCTCACTGACAGTATTCTGACTGGCAGACAAGAAACCAACATGTTAACTTATTCCCTTTATAGTGCACTACTTTTGGTCAAACGTAGTGCATATAGTAAACTACTTTTGACCAGAGCCCTATGGGTATATTGTATAGGAAATAGGGTGCCATTTGACACACAGTTTGGATGACACTGTACCCTGCCTAGCCAGTCTGGGCCCTTTTAAACAGTGGATATCTCTAGGGAAAAAGTAGCTGCATTTAGAAAACTAAACACATATTGCACAAGTGCCATAACTGAACAACATGCCTCCCATGGTCATTAGAGAACAATGTGCTATATGGGATGCAGCAGAAATGTCCCCGGTAACATTGTTGCAACACAGCACCTCTTGAACAGGTATGTGTAGGTAGGCACGGCCGTGTGTATACATCTGCTCGGCAGTGTTGTGACATTCCTTTAGGAAACGTCGATCTTCAAGTGCTCACACTTCATTCAAAAATGTACAAGCCGATCCTTTGATACAGCCTTTCACTATAAACAGACTTTATTTAGGCCTTAGTAGAAGAGTTTTTATATCTCCACAAGAGGGCTATTATGAGCCCTGTGCTCACCGCATGGGGAAAGCACTAAGCTCTGAGATGTGCCTACTGGCCAGAGGTGCTGATGGTTTCTTTGGGGTGAGAGGGCACCAGTAGGGGTCTATGGTGGTACAGGGGGGAGGGTCTTTTGGGGGGGCAGGGAGGGGGACAGAATCTAGCCACAAGCAGTTAATGGGTATAAAATCATTGGTTGTTTTCTGATAAGGCACTGCAGTGTTCAGGCATTTAACCTCTCCCCCCCTTCCCGCCGTGTGTGTGTGTGCGCAGAGAGAGGATGAACCGTTGGGGCACGCTACGTGTGGTGCACCTCATGAAACATGAGCTCTCTGGGGATCATGGTCTGTGCTCCGTACAGTTTCCCGGCCCGCCTCTCAAACGCCGACACGTTCTGCTTCACCACCTCGTCAAAGAACACCGTGGCCAGCTGGGAATGCAGCAGGGAGCGGAACTCAAAGGAGATCTGGAGAGATGGAGAGGTGGAGAGAGGGAGGTGGAGAGAGGGAGAGGTGGAGAGAGGGAGAGGTGGAGAGAGGGAGAGGTGGAGAGGTGGAGAGGTGTGGAGAGGTGGAGAGGTGTGGAGAGGTGGAGAGGTGGAAAGTGGTTGAGAAAGTGATCTAGACATATGATCATGTATACATGCATGTGTGCGAGAGAAGGAAAAAAAAAACGTTGAGAGAAGAAAACAGTGCCAAAGATAGTAGAGATGCATAGCTAACTCTTATGCAGATACATACATGGTTAGTGTATTTTATGTGTGCCCCAGATACCCACAGTGCAGTGTGTTGAGGTACTTACAGAGAAGTCAACCGTGCAGGTACGAGGGTAGCCAGGGAGGCCAGGGCTGAAGCGCCACACCGTCTCCAGGTGGTTGAAGAGCTTACCGTCTGAACAGGCTGCCTGAGGGTCAACACAGCCACGGTCAGACTGCTGATATAACCACAGTGGCTGCATTCCAGGTCATCTTTATTAAAAAGGCCCACTGCGATATTCATAAGATTGCTATATAATATGTATGTAGTTCCTGAGATGGTAAACACTTCTCCAGACAGTGACATCTGATCAGCTATTCAACACAACAGCAATTAAGACAAACAGGAACACACCCGGTGTCCATCTACTTCACAGCTGCTTATCTTAGATCTAGCCAAGTACCCTCACTGCATATACAGTAGTGGTGGGAGTTACCAGCTGCTACTGCAGTGCCTTACCTTGACCAGGTGGGGGCGCACTGTGGTGACCAGCGAGGTGTAGTTTTCCACTACCGGGGGGAAGCCAACTGTCAGCTTGGCCTTACAGAACCCCGAGCGCCGGAACACCACGTCAGACTTCTTACACCAGGGAACGAAGTGAAGGTAGTTCTCCACCCCAGCTACCACTTCATACATCTCCAACATAGAGTACCTGAGAGAGAGAGAGAGGAGGCCTGGGTCAACATCTCTTACAGAGGGAGGATAGTCCTCCAAACTCTGACCTTAAATTCTATTTGTAATGTAGGTGAAGGTCATCAACGGAAGAAGACTGTTACTTAACAGGGATGATTGACATTCTCTGCCCCCATGTCTCAACTTGCCCGGGGACTAACGCAGTCAGACTATTGCAATTTCCCAGCCAATCATTACATAACAGCCTGGCAAATAGCCCAGGACACAGAATGGGCTGCTTTTAATATAGCCCAGGACACAGAATGGGTTGCTTTAAATATAGCGCAGGACATAGAATGGGTTGCTTTTGACAGTGTAAAATTGAGTGATTATGACTGTCACTGGATATATGAGAGTCATTGGTGGGAGCAGGACAGACAATGCATAGAGAAACCAGAGTATCTATATTCATTTCTAGGAGGCAGACTTGGGTTTAAATATTATTTGAAATAATTTCTAAATGGGCAACTTTGTCTGTGCTCCACTGAACTGTTGCAATAGAACTAATAGAGAACTCCTAAACCATGACCACCTGGAAAAGCATGACCAACTGGCACTCCAGGCAGCCTAAAGCAGACATTCAAATTATTTGAAAGATTTGAAACAGTATTTGAACCCAGACAAAGGCAGGTCTGATTTCAGGGAGGCACAGTGACTGACCCCATGACGCGTCTCTCAGAGTACTCCTTCCTCTTGTTGAAGGTGTCAGCCAGGTTGAAGAAGGAGCGGGTGGGGGCCACGATGACTGTGGACCTGGGCATGGCCCCCAGGAGGGGTGGCACCCTCATCATCAGGATCCCACATGAGGAGAGATATCTGTTCCCGAAACAAGGAGAGAGGTGAGTCAGAAAACATAAGGGCCAATCATTTGCCAGTTTCACACACATATCAGCGTCAAATTCACAATCATTTCTAAGTATCTAATTCCTATGTATGGACTGGCTGCATGACAGAATTCTCTGGACACCTCTTCCCGATAACTGAACAACCAAACCGTCGGTGTACGTATGGGATTAGAAACGCTACGCTCGGCTGCTGCAGGGTGCCCTTTTAAAGCTAACTATGTCAAGATCAATGGTCAGTGGCCAATGGTTCATCAGAGCCTCATGTCTCTGAGCTCATGTTCTCACACTGCAGACGTTTACAAAACCACCATGTGAAGGGGCCAATACATCCACAGGGCAAAAAAACAGGACATTTTCTGGTGAAAACAGGTAGTGTTGGTTTCTAAGATCAACTGCTTTGAATCCCTTTTCCACAAGTTATCAGTAACCAGAAATATGCAAAGTCAACCACAACATGCTTGGCTATACTTGCAGAAATAAAACAAACTAAAAAAATACAGTGAAAAGTCTGGGCATTTAATTAAAACTCTAAGAATCATAAGTCAACTCAGTAGGTTTGGCGCTATACTGTAATTTGTACATGGCTAAAGAAACCTATAGCTTGGGTCTCCAAATTTCATCAAGTTATAAGGCCAGCATTTCATTAACTTCACTGTGGGAAAAGTGATGTTGATATTAGAGGTCGACCGATTATGATTTTTCAACGCCGATACCGATTATTGGAGGACCAAAAAAAGCCAATATTTTTTGTTGTTGTAATAATGACAATTACAACAATACTGAATGAACACTTATTTTAACTTAATATAATACATCAATAAAATCAATTTAGCCTCAAATAAATAATGAAACATGTTCAATTTGGTTTAAATAATGCAAAAACAAAGTGTTGGAGAAGAAAGTAAAAGTGCAATATGTGCCATGTAAAAAAGCTAACGTTTAAGTTCCTTGCTCAGAACATGAGAACATATGAAAGCTGGTGGTTCCTTTTTACATGAGACTTCAATATTCCAAGGTAAGAGGTTTTAGGTTGTAGTTAATATAGTATTTATAGGACTATTTATCTATACCATTTGTATTTCATATACCTTCGACTATTGGATGTTCTTATAGGCACTATAGTATTGCCAGTATAGCTTCCGTCCCCCTCCTCACCCCTACCTGGGCTCGAACCAGGAACACATCGACAACAGCCACCCTCGAAGCATCGTTATCCATCGCGCCACAAAAGCCGCTGCAATGGGAATAACTACTCAAAATCTAAAAGCGAGTGACGTTTGAAACAGTATTAGCACACACCCAGCTAACTAGCTAGCCATTTAACATTGGTTACACCAGCCATTAGGCTGATAAGCTTGAAGTCATAAACAGCGCTGTGCTTGCGAAGAGCTGCTGGCAAACCGCACGAAAGTGCTGTTTGAATGAATGATTACAGGCCTGCTGCTGCTCAGTCAGACTGCTCTATCAAATCAGATTTAATGATACAAATAATAACACAGAAAAACGAGCCTTTGGTCATTAATATGATTGAATCCAGAAACTATCATTTCGAAAACAAAACGTTTATTATTTCAGTGAAATATGGAATCGTTCGGTATTTTATCTAACGGGTGGCATCCCTAAGTCTAAATATTCTTGTTACATTGCACAACCTTCAATGTATGTCATAATTACGTAAAATTCTGGCAAATTAGTTCGCAATGAGCCAGGCAGCCCAAACTGTTGCATATACCCTGACTCTGCGTGCAATGAACGCAAGAGAACTAACAATTTCACCTGGTTAATATTGCCTGCTAAACTGGATTAGTAGTTATAACTAGTGATAATGATTGATTGTTTTTTATAAGATACGTTTAATGCTAGCTAGCAATTTATCTTGGCTTCTACTGCATTCGCATAACAAGCAGGCTACTCGTGGAGTGCAATGGTTTGAGCGTTGGACTAGTTAACTGTGCGGTTGCAAGATTGGAACCCCTGAGTTGACATGGTGAAAATCTGTTGTTTTGCCCCTGAACAAGGCAGTTAACCCACAGCTCCTAGGCAGTCATTGAAAATAAGAATGTGTTCTTAACAGACTTGCCCAGTTAAGTAAAAAGGTATTAAAAAAATTTTAAAAAATAAAAAGTTAAAAATAATAATAATCGGAAATCGGCGCCCAAAAATATCAATTTCCGATTGTTATGAAAAATTGAAATCAGCCCTAATTAAATCGGCCATTCCGATTAATCGGTAGACTTCTAGTTGATATGCTTCAGTTTGCTGCCATATGACTGGTACCACATTTGTTTTCAGCAACAAAAAGGTAAAACAGATCTAAAACAATTGTCATTTAGAAACCCCAAGTTGTAAATGACAGTACATGGAGAACGGGGTTATTTCTATCTGAAAGAATGAAGTAGAGGTTGTTCCACTTGGAACCGATAGGTCGCTCGACCTCATTCATCGTTTCATCACACATAAAAGATGGTGGAATTAAGTCATGCTCAGAATTTGGCGTATCTGTAGACACACCTTCATCTCTTTGATCTCCACCCCCAACAAATAGCAGGTATATAGTATGCTATTCTCATGCTTACGTTCAAGGTCAGTATAGGCATAGAGAGAACAGTGCATAACAAAGGAAATTACGTTCCATTTACACCTGCTTAACTAGTGTTGATCTTCTCTATGTGACTAGCCCAATGAAAGGCTTGTCAGCTACAGAGGCTTGAAGCTGAGAAAGACAGGGTCCTCCAGGTGTCACATTTTCGGTTCAGTAAGCAGTAAAGTGAACGTACTGAATTCTGCACAGTGAGCACACCTGCTGCTGCCCCAGTGACAACTATTTCAGGGTAAAAAAAATACAAAATTAAACACTTGCAAAGAGTGAGTCAGAAAATACCTTTGAATCTCTGACTCAGAGGACAACCTCTCAACACACACCTAGGACTATTCAAACAGTGGTTTAATTCCAATGAAAGACTATATGCACACCAATACACACAACTGACTCAAATGAAATGCTGTAAATCCCTAATAACTGAATAGTAGGAGCCGGTAGGATTATGGTGAAAGCCTGTTAGTTCCTTTCAACGCAATAGCTGCGTTGAAATAGCTGTGAGTGAGTGACAGAGAGAGTGACAGAGAGGGAGGCGCATTAGTGGAGAACATGCTTGTGGTGGCAGCTGTGTCCCTGACAGAAACAGATGATGGCCATCTGCCAGGTGCCAGCAGCTTAGCCACCGCTGCACCTGGCTGGTGATTGCCACACAACATACCTGGAGGTCAGCATTGGGGAGAATGACTGATTTGACTACAGTAGTTATCATCACCACCAGCTTGGGTATTGTCACTTTGCTGCGTGATGTTATTTTGTGTAGCATTGCATGGTGTGAGGAATACAAAATTGTGAGTTCCACAAACTTCAATCCGTTTATGTTTTCAAGACACTGATAGTCAGATTAAGAGCACCTACTAAATTCGCCTACAGTGCAGAAGTAGTGTGTTTTTGAATGGGAACTCCTAAGATTCAGTGCAATTGTAAACTATTTAGCAGCTTCCTAAAACATCCTCCTGGCATAGTGAGGAGTGCAACTAGGAGTTTGGTTTCATCACTCTAGGCAGTGCCTAATGCCTAGATCACACCGACAGGGTCATTGCATTTTGGGTTAACCAGAACTCCATTAATTTCTGATGGAACCCTCCATTTGACTTTCTGCATTGCGTTGCAGTTGCAGAGCGTTCTGTGTGGTGCATACGTTGGATTTAGCAAACGCATGCGTCAAACTATATGCGTAGACGGTGTGACAAAAATGATAACAGAAAGTAAATGTTTTACTTTTATTGCACACATATCCATATGATGTCGTGTACCATTTTGCAAAAGGACACTGTCCGTGTTATCATGCGTTAAGCCCCAGATAATGTCCAAAGAAAGATTGCGTAACACAGGTAGCTGGATACATGGAAGTTTTCCAGACTTCTCTAATAACTTCAGCCACTTAGCTAAGTGGATGAATGCCTTTGACATGTTAACCATTTCAGCCAGAGGCAGAGACACTGCACTGACTGATATCGGAGGTAGTAGACAGTCTAGCCAACTAGCATTCTAATTGTAAACATGCCATAGATAAAATAACAATTTGTACAAGCCTCAACTAACGTTACATACCAATGCTTCAAAGGAAACACCTTGGATTTTATTATTTAACTAGGCAAGTCAGTTAAGAACAAAGTCTTATTTACAATGACAGCCTAGGAACAGTGAATTAACTGCCTTGTTCAGAGGCAGAACGACAGATTTTTACCTTGTCAGCTCAGGGATTTGATCTAGCAACCCGTCAGTTACTAGTCCAATGCTCTAACCACTAGGCTGCCTGGCGGTGCCCAGTTCGAGAACCAAATGAGAAATCCTCCAACGATTAAAAAGAGTGTGTGATTATAGATGTATTCTCATAACCCACCCACTGTGTCCCGAGTTCCCATGAGTACCCCTGCCATAGCTAACATTTAGCAATCAGGCAGCAGCCCTAATTAGTTGTCAAAACAGTTAGCTAAAATGACATGTTTGGCTAGTTATACGAATCTGTTAGATAACTTAAGTAAGTAAGCTAGCTAAAGTAGTCTGCTAAAGTTAATTTGAGACAGAAAAGCAGATTGACCGGCTTGACACAAAGCAGCTGAGGCAAACTAAACTAACAACCTGCTAGCGAACTTTAGCTTCATCGAGAAAAAATGCGAACTGTAGGTAGGCTAATGCTAGCAGTAACTTGACCATATTCAGGATTTAAATTTGTACATAAAACATGAACAGCAGTTACCTTACGCCAATCCTTTTAGGTGTTTCTCGGCTGGCTGTGACGGGTAACTTTTTTATACATTCTAGTACGGCTCTCCTTAGTCCCCGCATTCCTCTCGCCATCTTCACTGCGATGATCGCTTCTCTCAGCCACTAGCTACTTCTCCCGCAGCTTATTCCTTCGTGGACGCGCCTTCTCTAACTACTGCAATGATTGGAGAATAGTTATCTGTTAAGAGTTTTCATTGGTCACTGTATACATCCGTCACCCTAAAACTGTTGACCTGTGTTTTTTTTTCCATTGTGCTGTGAGTGCGTGTGCAAAAATGTCACGAGATGTGGGATTGAGTTGCCTTGACTTGATCGACCTACAGTGCATAGTTGACTCTGAAAGGTTAGTGCTAAATTTGTTGAAAGGACACAACGTAAGCAGGGTTTTCTCGCGATTCAATTTGAAGGGCTTTATTGGCATGGAAAACATATGTTTACATTGCCTAAGCAAGTGAAATAGATAATAAACAGAAGTGAAATAAACAATCAAAATAAACAGTAAACGTTACACTCACAAGCGTTCCAAATGAATATAAACATGGAATATGTCATATTATGGCTATATACATTGTTGTAATGATGTGCAAATAGTTAAGTTACAAAAGGGAAAATACATAAACATAAATATGGGTTGTATTTACAATGGTGTTTGTTCTTCACTGGTTGCCCTTTTCTTGTGGCAACAGGTCACAAATATTGCTGCTGTGATGGCACACTGTTATTTCACCCAAAATTGGGTTTGTTTTCGAATTCTTTTGTGTAATCTGAGGAAAATATGGGTCTCTAATATGGTCATACATTTGACAGGAGGTTAGGAAGTGCAGCTTAGTTTCCACCTCATTTTGAAGGCAGTGTGCACATAGCCTGTCTTCTCTTGAGAGCCAGGTCTGTCTATGGGAGCCTCTCTCAATAGGCTATGCTCATGTGACCGATGTGAAATGGCTAGCTTGTTAGCGGTGGTGCGCGCTAAGAGCGGTTCGATCGGTGACGTCACTCTGAGACCTTGAAGTAGTGGTTTGTGGAGCGATGGGTAACGATGCTTCGAGGGTGCCTGTTGATGTGTGCAGAGGGTTCCTGGTTCGAGCCCAGGTAGGGGCAAAGAGAGGGACGGAAGCTATACTGTTACACTCACTGAGTCTGTATGTAGTCAACGCTTTCCATACAGTGGTCAGGCATTCTGCCAGTGTGTACTCTCTGTTTAGGACCAAATAGGGTGTCAAAACCATCACTGTATATTTTCATCCCCTTGCCGCTAGTTCTTCCCCATAGCATGGTTCTTGTAATGCTACTGACTGAGTAATGTGATATGGAGACAGGTTATGTATGCTTTTACAAGTGAACTGCATATCTGGCCAAGCATATTGTAATAACATTGACTGTATTAATAATATAATTATAAAATGGTCATTTAGAATTTAAGCTAGTTTCTAGAGAAACTTCAGCTAACCAATGTACGTAAGGGTGATTGTTATCAATATCAAAGGAAAATAACCTCACACTCAACGTCAACAAAACTAAGGAGATGATTGTGGACTTCAGGAAACAGCAGAGGGAACACCCCCCAATCCACATCGATGGAACAGTAGTGGAGAGGGTAGTAAGTTTTAAGTTCCTCGGCGTACACATCACAGACAAACTGAATTGGTCCACCCACACAGACAGCATCGTGAAGAAGGCGCAGCAGCGCCTCTTTAACCTCAGGAGGCTGAAGAAATTCGGCTTGTCACCAAAAGCACTCACAAACTTCTACAGATGCACAATCAGAGCATCCTGTCGGGCTGTATCACCGCCTGGTACGGCAACCGCTCCGCCGACAACCGTAAAGCTCTCCAGAGGGTAGTGAGGTGTGCACAACGCATCACCGGGGGCAAACTACCTGCCCTCCAGGACACCTACACCACCTGATGTCACAGGAAGGCCATAAAGATCATCAAGGACAACAACCACCCGAGCCACTGCCTGTTCACCCCGCTATCATCCAGAATGCGAGGTCAGTACAGGTGCATCAAAGCTGGGACCGAGAGACTGAAAAACAGCTTCTATCTCAAGGCCATCAGACTGTTAAACAGCCACCGCTAACATTGAGTGGCTGCTGCCAACACACTGACTCAACTCCAGCCACTTTAATAATGGTAATTGATGGGAAATGATGTAAAATATATCACTAGCCACTTTAAACAATGCTACCTAATATAATGTTTACAAACCCTACATTATTCATCTCATATGTATACGTATATACTGTACTCTATATCATCTACTGCATCTTTATGTAATACATGTATCACTAGCCCCTTTAACTATGCCACTTTGTTTACATACTCATCTCATATGTATATACTGTACTCAATACCATCTACTGTATCTTGCCTATGCCGCTCTGTACCATCACTCATTCATATATCTTTATGTACGTATTCTTTATCCCCTTACACTTGTGTCTATAAGGTAGTAGTTTTGGAATTGTTAGCTAGATTACTTGTTGGTTATTACTGCATTGTCGGAACTAGAAGCACAAGCATTTCTTTACACTCGCATTAACATCTGCTAACCATGTGTATGTGACAAATAAAATTTGATTTGATTTGATCTCAGGTACCACTAATGTGCCATTGAGCAGGGCACTTCATCTTCTCCAGGGGTGCTTCCCTTCAGCTTACCGTGTGCTACTCCCAGCCTGGCCTGTGTTTATTTATAATAGATACATTAAATATATACTCTATTCTATGGTGGTTTACGTTTGGATTTTCAGCATACATTTATAAACAGTTCCCTCAAAGTGCTACTTTGATTTAAAACCCAATGAATTGGTTAGTTTATTCACAATATTAAAACTTCCTGTTTTCTCATAGCCAAACTAATTTTTAGGGCGTTAAGTATTTTAATTGAAATTTAAAAACCTCAGCTATGGCCCTCTCAAGCAACTGGGAACTGTGATATTTAGACACAAATGCACATTTTCTCTGTTTTACACACGCCTGCGCATCTATTTTTGCAGAACGGATATTAATTAATTTTGATTTCCGGTTTCAGTCTTGCTGAACCACCAAAATGGCGAAGATCGCCAAAACACACGAAGGTAAGATTATTTATTTACAAAGTGTTTTAAAATACTATTATAATCTAATTTTACTTACGTCAGTTTCATAGTAAATATACGACAAAATGCATCTGTTGTTTATAAGTCAGCTAGCTCTATTTTCATTCGTGACATGATGTTGACAATCTATACGCAACGAGGCCGGGCGCATAATAGATAATGGCGTCCCGCTAACTACTAAGCTAGCTAACCTAGATAATACAGAATTTCAATAAGCATGATTGCCTTAAATATATATATATATTAGTGTGCTCTTGATACTATTTATGGGAGGTTTGTGTAGATGTAGACATGCGTAACTTGCTATGATATTGATATGGCTACAGCGTCACAAACTGGTGTTGTAAAAGCTACCTAGTTAAGATGGCGTTGAAGGTAATGCTAAAGAACTACATAACGTAACTAACTAACCCTGCCGGATATTCTGTAAGTTGCTAGCTATGTGGTTTATCTAGTCGTTGGCAAGCTACAATTGAAACTAATTTAGCAGGCCCTACTTTGTCAACACAGCGCACGATTTGAGCATGGCAGTCAAGCTTAATAATTAGTTGCAATGGCATCTATTTTAGTTAATGTATAACCTGTCACTGCTGCTTATTCATTTACATTAATGTAAAATCGCATTTGATTTGGTAATATGCTTGACATCATTGGTGATGTTGTCAACATGCCCAGATGGTCAACAATGACTGTTGTTCTTCCCCCCAGACATCGAGGCCCAGATCCTGGAGATCCAGGGCATGAAAGCTGCCCTGGTGGAGGAGGGAGGAGATCAGGGTGTGGGCCTGGACTCTACTGGATACTACGATCAGGAGATCTACGGTGGCAGCGATAGCCGCTTCGCTGGATATGTCACCTCCATCGCGGCCAATGAACAGGAGGATGTAAGTCCTGATGTCAAATCCTGTGATGTGATGATGCATGTTTTCTTTGTAACTTGGGAAAAGTGTTGCACGTCATCTGCTATATGCAACACTGAAATCCTCTTTCTCTTCCTAGGGGTCAGACATCAGCTATTCCACAAGAGTCTGTTTTTAATGGAGTTGGCTACACCAATATGTCTTGTTGTCCTCGAGCTGGGAGAGTCTGCCTTAAATGGCTAAGCTTGACCAGACTCTTGTCTCTCTCTCTTATTTTCAGGATGATGAGGAGGACTCGTCAACGAGTCTACTTGGACAGAAGAAACCGGGATATCACGCTCCGGTGGCTATACTCAATGCAATACCACAGTCAGATGAACAGGTTTGCAACACCATCTTCCTCTCTTCCTGTAGAATTCTACATTGGAGTTCAGAACTGACAAGAGTACCTTTCACCAAATCTTAGTGCTAATGTTTTGGATTTGCATAATTATCCTGCTCATATCTTGTCATAGACACCATTTTTATAATGGCTACTTATCAAACTCTGTAGTGTTTACCATGATGACATGTATTGTAACATGCTGTGTTGTCTCTCCTCTCAGTACGACCCGTTCGCCGAACACCGGCCCGCTAAGATTGCAGAGCGTGAAGACGAGTACAAGGCCAGACGTCGACAGATGATCATCTCTCCGGAGCGTCTTGACCCCTTTGCAGACGGTAAATTTCACCCCTCCATGTTCCCTCCATAGTGTCCTCCCCTGATATATGTTATGTGTAGTACTGTAACTGCCATGATCCCATGGATGCCTTTCAAGAGTTCCAACCCACCTCTTGCTGCTTAGCCCTTCGAGCACTGTGCACCTGCTTGCTCCCCAGACTAAGACCTTCCCGTGGTAATCTTTTCTGGCCCGAGGGTGTCTTTTATCACTCATCATTTTGTCTCAATAAAATCTCTTCACTTTTGGGGAAAACGGTCTACCTGGCAGATGCAAGGCTTTTTTTTTCTCGAAAATGAGAATAATTGTAAACTAATAAAGTTGTGCGAAATACAACTTTTGCCAGTAAGTGGGTCCATATGTTTTAGGGAGAGGTGGTTAGGTGGTTGTTGTCTTGGTTACAGACTATTATACCTAATACTACATGGGTGGCAGGTCGGCTGTGAGTGTCTCGAAAGGTTAACAGACCCATGTGGCTATCTATATCATGAACTGTTTAATTTAAAGAAAGGTATTGGGTAATGTGAGTAGCAACATGTTTTTAATTGTTCGTGATTTAATGCTTATCCTTGGGGTAATTCACCTGCTCATACAATGTGCTGCACCCTGCTGTACCCAGTAAGCGGTAACACAATGACCCCATTACCGCACACACAAACCACCCTATCACGAGGCAGTCAGAAGCCAGAAATGTGCTGGCTGTCTGAAGCTTGGCTCCCAGTCAAGGAATGCCCCAGATTGCCGACCCACCTGGGTACAGATCTGAGGCTTCGAAGTATTCCTGTGTAAAACAAGAACACTCGTAATAAGCAATGCTATTTTACCACCCTTTTCTTCCAAGTGGCCCTTCCTCCTTCACTCCACTATAGTATCATTGTGCAAGTTTATGGTCAGTTACCACCACTGCAGGCTTGTCAGACTTCTAGGGGCTAGGGAAGTTCCATTAGAAGAGATGAGGACATAGTCGATTATGAGACTCACACACAAACTATAGTGCAGTTGTCATCAACAATACTAGTGAGTTGTGGTTTCAGATTTCAAGCCCATTTTAAATGGCATTTAGTCCAGGTCTGGTCAGGGATCTTAACTTGGGCTCCAGGAGTCTAAGTAATAGAGTGGATTACAGTGACGGTATAATCCTTGGCCAAAGGGCGTTGTCTCCAGTATTGTCCTGTCCCTTACCTCTCACAGGGCACGGAGCCGTCACTTGCATACATTCCCATTTCTCAAAGCCTAAACCTGGCTACAACTTGTTTGTCTTGCCAGCTTAAATGTATGTTTGTTCGTTAGAATGAACTGCATAGCCTGTCAGTTTAACCAAGGATGGCCTATTTCTCAGACTACAGCTTGACTAGCCATTAAGCTTTTGATTAACTAAACACATACCTTGTAGATTAAGTTTACAGTATGTTTATTTACACGTTGCAACAATTTATTTGTAATGCAACAATTTGCCTGTAGGGTCTGAGATTTAATTGGCCTTAGTGCCTCAATGTAGTCTGGGGGTAGGGCTGTATCAAACCTGCATGTAGACAGCTCTGTCATATACAAATATGTTGTGGAATTATATTTCTATTTCACATCTTTGTAAAATAGAAACATATCAAGAAATCTGTGTGCCGCAATTCCACAGGCCCATACTAACTGTCCTTAATTTCTCTCCTACAGCAGTACTGCTTTGCCAGTCCTGTACTGCAGTCTCTTAAGGGTGCAGCAACTCATCCTGTGTAGGTTATGGTGAACAGACAGAAGTGTGCGCTTGTCAGTTTTGTCAGGGTCCACTGGCTGGTTGTCTGTCTGGGTGGGGGAAAAGCAGCTATACCCCAACAAACCTCTACCCCAACAACCTTTTATTTTGTCTTCTACCAAATTGAAACCTCTGCCATTTTATGGTGGTCTTTTGCTTTAGATTTATCTTGTAATTCATAATATATATATATATATATATATTTTAAAAACATTTTTCTAAAAAGGAAGTCAAGATCTACATTTACGAAGTTGGAATAGCAGTGGACTCCAAGGTCAAACTAGCGACTGTTCAGTAGCATGTGGCCAGTTCCCCTGAAACTAAGGTATTGATCGTATGGATCTAAAAGTTGCCTCCACTGCCCCTCAGGTATACGTGTTACTACATATATATATATATATAGATATACTCTCCCTGCCCTGGGTTACATAAAGTAGCTACACATTTATCTCACAGAACATTCCTAGATTTGGTTTAAAAAAAATCTTGACTTCATTTTCTTAAAATGCTATCAGTAATTCGCACTCTGGGGGATATTTTATTTATTTTTACTTTGAAGTTTGAGCCCCAGGAGGATTTTTCTTTTGTGACGTTAAAAAAAACAAATCACAGGTGGTATGCTTATGTGTGTGAGTTCCAACCCTTTTCCAAAGTGTTACTAATGGTAAAGAGACATTTTCTAGGCTTCTTTTCTGCCGGTTGAAGTCTGACTGCAGAAGGACCCTTGGCACTGAAAGTGTACGTATTCTGGAGAGCACAGCCCAGGACCCCTGCATCAGTGATGGCTTTATCCTCTCCTGTTATCTCCTTGAAAGAAAGACAAAACAACCTCCGCTGTTTCTCAATGTATCTGCCTGTTTTTTTTTAGACAGCTATGTTTGTATGTAAGGCAAGCAAGAGAGGACTGTCTGTATGTTGTGTATCTAGGGTTGTCTTGTTGTGATTCAGCTTAAGGAACTAAACCAGTAAATGTTTCCTAAAGAAAAAGTGAGGGCCTAGCTGAGCTGGCTGTGTTGTTGTGCTTGCTGTCTGTGTTATGAAGCCGGGTCCTGGGGGCGTTTTCTAATCGGCTGCCCTGTGTCTTGTTGGTGCTCTTTCGCGCAGGGGGCAAAACGCCGGACCCTAAGCTGCAGTCCAGGTCGTACATGGACGTCATGAAGGAGCAGCACCTGACCAAAGAGGAGGTAAGACAGACCACATAAACCCCCTTTGTGGTCTTCCAGTACCCCCGACAGTACACATTTGTATTGGAATCCTGGATAAGCACACCTGATTCAACTTGTCAACTAAACATCAAGCCCTCAATGAGCTGAAGGAGGTGTGTTTGTCTGGGGCTACAATGAAAGGGTGTTCTGGTGTGGGTACTGGAGGACCAGGGTTGGTAAACACTGCTTTAGACCAAGGGCATGGCTTTGTCTTGAGGTTATGTTTCTGAGTGCTGTGTGTCCATAAAGGATATACTTAAGCAATAAGGCCCGAGTGGGTGTGGTATATGGCCAATATACCATGGCTAATAGCTGTTCTTATGCACTTCGCAACACTGAGTTCCTGGATACAGCCCTTAGCCGTGGTATATTGGCCATATCCCACAAACCCCTGAGGTGCCTTATTGCTTTTATAAATTGGTTACTAATGTAATTAGAAAAGTAAAAGTCACGTTTTGTCATGCCTGTGGTAAACAGTCTGATATACCATGGTTTTCAAACAATCAGTCTTCAGGGCTCCAACCACCCAGTTTATAATAAATACACCCACACAATGAAATTGTATCGTTCAGTGTGGTGTATCGTTGCCTACAATAGACTTAAGTCCTACAAATCCCACAGGAAACTTTCCCCTGTTGTGTGTATCCTTTGGTTGGTGTTCTCACGGTCTCCCTGCTTTCCCTCCATACAGAAAGAGATCCGTCAGCAGATGGCAGAGAAGGCCAAAACAGGAGACCTGAAGGCTGTCAACGGCTCTGCTGCCTCCCAGGCTGCTGCTGCTGCTGCCGCCGCAAAGCGTAAACGCCGCTGGGACCAGACGGCCGAGAAACAGGACCAATCAGGAACCCCCAGCAACGCCGGCACACCTAAGAAGATGTCCAGCTGGGACCAGGCCGATCAGGCTGCTGAGGTAAAACTTATTATCTTAGTTCATCAGATCCCGTTTGTATCCTTACAATTATTTTTTGGGGTCTGGTGTTCGATCAGCAAATTATATAGAAGTGTTTTTGGGGCAGTTTATTTGCCTTGACTTAAAATGTGCCTTTTAAGATCCTAGTGGAACAAAGTAACTCAACCGTGCTTCTCCAGTTTACATTTCTGTACTGTGAGAACTCACTGAGCCCTTTATTCCTGGACACGCCCTACCACACATACAGCAGACCCCAGGACACACCCCTGGCCACACCCCCTCCAACAGCCGCTGGGACGAGACCCCCGGAAGGAACAAGGGCAGTGAGACCCCAGGGGCCACCCCCAGCTCCCGAATGTGGGACCCCACCCCTAGCCACACCCCGGCTGGAGCAGCCACGCCAGGCAGAGGGGACACACCGGGACACACCACCCCTGGACACGGGGGAGCCACAGGCAGCGTGCGCAAAAACCGATGGGACGAAACCCCCAAGACGGAGAGGGAGACCCCTGGTCATGGGAGTGGTTGGGCCGAGACCCCCCGTACAGACAGAGGAGACGAGTCAGTGGGAGAGACACCCACCCCCGGGGCAAGTAAAAGGAAATCCCGTTGGGACGAGACCCCCGCCAGCCAGATGGGCTCTTCCACCCCACTGATGACCCCTGGGAAAACTCCCATCGGAACCCCTGCCATGAATATGGCCACTCCTTCTCCAGGTACTGTTAATCACCTAGCCTTCCTGTCAGGCCTTTGAAAGCCATTTTAAATTCCTTAGAGGTAGATTATCAATTAACACTGATAACTGTTGGTGAATTGATATTATGTACTTGTTCATTTACTAGTAGTAGGAATAGAAGTAGTAGAATGTTCCACTAAGTCATGATACTGGGTTATTGAGGCATGTTTACATTATGTATGCATTTCCTATCCTGTCAGGTCACCTGATGAGCATGACCCCAGAGCAGCTGCAGGCCTGGCGTTGGGAGAGGGAGATAGACGAGAGGAACCGACCTCTCACAGACGATGAGCTGGATGCCATGTTCCCAGAAGGATACAAGGTACACACCCACTCCCCAGCACATTGGCAAAATAGAGCTCAACCGTCACTTGTCACATCAAATGCAGTATCTATATTAAGTGATTGAATGGTCTTCGGTGATGATACAATGACGAGTTGGAACGGGACACATTCTGTCTCTGGGTTGGGATCCCCACAAGCGGCGTGTCTCTTCAGTTGAAGACATTGAGGCATTTGTCTGCGAAGGGCTCGATTCCAGTACAGAGAAAGGGTGAATGGAACTGAAGTAAATAAAGTGAATCACTAAAGTATGATAAATGAACAGTACTAATGTTTCATCCCACACCTCCCTCCACAGGTCCTTCCCCCACCAGCAGGCTATGTGCCCATCCGTACCCCGGCCCGGAAGCTATCTGCCACCCCCACCCCCATGGGGGGCATGACGGGCTTCCATATGCAGCAGGAGGACCGTTCCATGAAGCAGATCAATGACCAGCCCAGTGGGAACTTGCCCTTCCTCAAACCAGACGACATTCAGTACTTTGACAAACTGCTTGTTGAGGTGGATGAGTCCACTCTGAGCCCAGAGGAACAGAAGGAACGTAAGATCATGAAACTACTGCTGAAGATCAAGAACGGAACACCTCCCATGAGAAAGGTGAGACCAGATACCAACTGTCCTCATAGTCTTGACTAGAGTTCGACCGATTTAATCGGAATGGCCGATTCATTCGGGATGATTTCAAGTTTTCATAACAATCAGAAATAATTTTTTTGGGGCGCCGATATTTAATTTACATTTTATTTTATTTATTTTTATTTTTTTATACCTTCTTATTTAACTAGGCAAGTCAGTTCAGAACACATTCTTATTTTCAATGACGGCCTAGGAACGGTGGGTTAACTGCCTCGTTCAGGGGCAGAAGGACAGATCTTCGTCTTGTCAGCTCGGGGGATCCAATCTTTCAACCTTACAGTTAACTAGTCCAACGCAATAACGACCTGCCCCTCTCTCGTTGCACTCCACAAGGAGACTGCCTGTTACGCGAATGCAGTGAGCCAAGGTAAGTTGCTAGCAAGTGTCACGGTGCTGACTTTAGCCCAATACCTGCAGCAAAAGCCTCTACCCCGTCCTCTGGCTGGGCAGAGTACTTTAGCATTTTAGTTACTTCGGTGTAACAAGGGCCTAGCCGTGCGGCCCTACCAACCCTTCTATTTATTCGTAATGGCCCTTCGCGTGAGTTGGGTTTGTTCCTTCGTTCACGTTGTCACTCCCTTATTTCCCGGTCTAGTATGGGGCCTTGGATAGATGATTACTGTATTACTTTATGTTTATAGACTCTTCCTATACTCCCTTACCTTGTCTTCTTCTCTTATATCAATACCTAATAACTCATCTTCTGTTAGTTATTATGCTCGTCAGCTAGTAGTCACTTGGAAACTAGTATTGGTATATGTTTTGACTCTCCTAAAAATATATTATTGTCCACACAATGAAATATTCTTTAGTGCAATCACTTTAACCTATAACCAGGGTCACTTTCTGTTCAGTGAGAGTGTTAAAGGCGTTTGCTCTCCAGATCGTTCATCTGGCCTAGTTGTCAAAGTTTCAAGCTTTTATTAAGTCACTCTGTTTTTGTCTTATACACATTATTACAATTCAATGGTTATACAGTCCTAATACGTCAATAGTGCTCAATCAATCCTTAATACACTTTATACTAATGCCAGATAATATTGCAAAACTTTAAATGCGTTAACACTTCTAACAATATTGACTAAATAGCAAAAAGAGGTCAATTACCTTAAATGCTCAGTCCCTTGGTCACTTTCCTGTAATCGGTATTCTCTCAGTAATAATGCTTGATTCCGAATTCTAATACCTTACTACTATTCACTTCCAACTCTGTGTATAGACTCAATATTACTATGACTGGTATTTGGCTGTTTCTTTAAATTGTTAATCACTTCTGGACCTGATGTGTCACACTGCGAATGCCGCTTTGTCTGTGATCAAGAGGTGTCAAGACCCCTGTGTTTCAGAGACTCAGTTTCGGGTTCGCAGAGCTTAACCAGGTAGATTCAGTTAATGATCCAATTAATACTTAAGCAAAATTTAACCAGTTCTTGCATATTGTTTAAGTCTGGCAAATAGAGTATAGTGCAATAGTAAATTTACCTATGATGATTCTCCATATGAAGTCTGTCTCATATGTCAGTGAGAATCATGGTTCTCTCATGATCTCTGTTCTCTTTATATACTTTTTTTTACAGGGGAAGTTCGCAAAGTGCTGGACCACACTGCGCAATGTTATGGTTTCTGTAAAACGCACAGTGATAGCTCTCTTCTTACATCATTCTGATTCACCCTTCTAAGTCTAAGTCACAGAGTACTTGACGCCCATAGCTCTGCTTCCGTGTTCTGATGAGTAGATTACACTTGATGATACCAGCTGGTTGTTTCCACTGTTGGGTGTGGTGTTTCAAGTCTCAGCTTAGAGAAGTCTATGATTGGTATCTCCTCTGTCTCCCCCTGGTGTCCATTATCAGTAGGTGTAGTCCATGGTTTCACGAGGTCCCATGGATGTCCTGTAGCAGAGTTGTTTTCCCATGTAGAGGGAGTGTGCCCTTTTGGTTTTTGTCACACTAGCATTAAACTTATCTTATAAAAAACAATCAATCATAATCACTAGTTAACTACACATGGTTGATGATATTACTAGATATTATCTAGCGTGTCCTGCGTTGCATATAATCTGACTGAGCATACAAGTAACTGACTGAGCGGTGGTAGGCAGAAGCAGGCGTGTAAACATTCATTCAAACAGCACTTTAGTGCGTTTTGCCAGCAGCTCTTTGTTGTGTGACAAGCATTGCTCTGTTTATGACTTCAAGCCTATTAACTCCCGAGATGAGGCTGGTGTAACCGAAGTGAAATGGCTAGCTAGTTAGCGGGGTGCGCGCTAATAGCGTTTCAAACGTCACTCGCTCTGAGACTTCTAGTAGTTGTTCCCCTTGCTCTGCATGGGTAACGCTGCTTCGATGGTGGCTGTTGTCGTTGTGTTGCTGGTTCAGGCCCAGGGAGGAGCGATGAGAGGGACGGAAGCTATACTGTTACACTGGCAATACTATAAGAACATCTAATAGTCAAAGGTTAATGAAATACAAATGGTATAGAGGGAAATAGTCCTATAATTCCTATAATAACTACAACTTAAAACTTCTTACCTGGGAATATTGAAGACTCATGTTAAAAGGAAACACCAGCTTTCATATGTTCTCATGTTCTGAGCAAGGAACTTAAACGTTAGCTTTCTTACATGGCACATATTGCACTTTTACTTTCTTCTCCAACACTTTGTTTTTGCATTATTTATACCAAATTGAACATGTTTCAATATTTACTTGAGGCTAAATTGATTTTATTGTTTATGATTAAATGATTTTATGTATTATATTAAGTTAAAATAAGTGTTCATTCAGTATTGTTGTAATTGTCATTATTACAAATAAAATAAAAATCGTCCGATTATCAGTATCGGCTTTTTTGGTCCTCCAATAATCGGTATCGGCTTTTTTGGTCCTCCAATAATCGATATCGGCGTTGAAAAATCATAATCAGTCGACCTCTAGTCTTGACCACAGAATTTAATGTAACATTTCCCTGACCAAGATGGCTGCCATTATCAGCACAATCGGATTTATGAAGGTTTGACAAAGGCCTATCTAGTGTTACTTTTCGTCTCTATAGGCTTAGCTCCATCTTCCTTTTTGTGTATAACTCTCACCACTGAAAAGTCAACCATCGAGTCTAACCCCCTTGCGTCCCTTCTCAGGCTGCCCTGCGTCAGATCACAGACAAGGCGAGGGAGTTTGGAGCAGGGCCCCTGTTCAACCAGATCCTGCCCCTGCTCATGTCTCCTACTCTGGAGGACCAGGAGCGCCACCTGCTGGTCAAGGTCATAGACCGCATCCTCTACAAGCTGGACGACTTGGTCCGCCCATATGTACACAAGGTGAGTCGTCGCGTGTGAGAGCGAGGGACTCACTGACTCGGTTTACAATATGTCTCCTGTGCCGAGATTGGCCCTCACTAATTGACTCTCTGTTCCCCAGATCCTGGTGGTGATTGAGCCGCTGCTGATTGATGAAGATTACTACGCCCGAGTGGAGGGCAGAGAGATCATCTCTAACTTGGCCAAGGTGAGCCCCACTTCCAGCCCTATAATGTACTCACACACCCACCACAGTTGGGTCGTATGCCTGTTGGTCCGGTCCTTGGTCAGATCAGGGCTGGTACTTCGTTAGATGAAAAACCAGCAGGAGAACTAGCCGGTCTGACATCCAGTTAATTTCTGTTCTCACCTTGTACCCGTTGGTCACATTCCTAAAGCAAGTAGCTAATACATTTTGACCTGAAATCACATTAGAAAAGTATACTTAGGATGTCTATGCAAGCACTATCATAAACACCTATTCATCTTAGTTGATCTCTTACCCTCCCTTCCTCCCTCCCCCTCTAGGCTGCCGGCCTGGCCACTATGATCTCCACTATGAGACCTGATATTGACAACATGGATGAATACGTCAGAAATACAACAGCCAGAGCTTTCGCTGTCGTAGCGTCCGCTCTGGGTATCCCCTCCCTCTTGCCCTTCCTCAAAGCTGTGTGTAAGAGCAAGAAGTCTTGGCAGGCCCGCCACACGGGCATCAAGATTGTCCAGCAGATCGCCATCCTCATGGGCTGTGCCATCCTGCCCCACCTGAGGAGTCTGGTGGAGATCATCGAGCATGGTGAGGGACCACTGCCTGAGGATGCTATTGGACCTGGGGGGTAGATTCATTTTTTTAGTTATAGTACATTAGTTATATTTAGTAGTGACTAGTATATTTGACTCAAGTAGATTAGTTTTCTAGTATCTAGGGTGCGAGGGATGACATTTCAAGTTTATTTTAAAGTGTATTGTTGGTCACAATACACTTTACAAAGAAGGATAACATGGTCACAATACACTTTACAAAGAAGGATAACATATATGATGATCTGACCTCCGCCGTGTCTGCCCCCCTCAGGTCTGGTGGATGAGCAGCAGAAGGTGCGGACCATCAGTGCCCTGGCCATCGCCGCCCTGGCGGAGGCTGCCACGCCCTACGGTATCGAGTCCTTTGACTCCGTACTCAAACCCCTGTGGAAGGGAATCCGACAGCACAGAGGAAAGGTGAGGACACATTGCTTTGTCACATGCCTGCGAATCATTCTCGCCTGTTGGACTGGTCCGTGGTCAGATCAGAGCTAGTACTTCACTAGATGGACACCAACATGAGACCTGTCAGATCTGACATCCACCCTGCACCTGTTACGTTCCTAAAACAGGATAATACAAACTAGTTTACTTGACATCACAACACAACTTCTTTTCAGGATCTCGCCTGTACAGGTGTTTCCCCTATATTCATTCAATAGTGGCCGCCACCCCCCAAAATATGATGTGCATTATAATACAAATAAAATATGATGTACATAACAAAAATTATAGAAGCAAAAAAAATTGGGACGTTTTTAGTGTGAATTTAAACGTTATGTTTGAGTCACTCAGATGGCATGAGAACACGGCATAAGCCATGGAAAAGGGTGTAGAATTACAGCAATTCTATCTTTTAAAATGGCAAAATTGTCTGGATACAGTAACGGAGTTAACTCTCACCTCTCCCCTCTGGGTCCCAGGGTCTGGCTGCGTTCCTGAAGGCCATTGGCTACCTGATCCCTCTAATGGATGCTGAGTACGCTAACTACTACACCAGAGAGGTCATGCTGATCCTCATCAGAGAGTTCCAGTCCCCTGACGAGGAGATGAAGAAGATCGTGCTCAAGGTGAGGGAGGCTGCGCGCGTGTGTGTTCGACTCATTCTCGCTTGTTCGACCTATCAGATCAGGACTAGTACTCCACTAGATGGACACTAACATGAGAACTGGCAGATCTGACATCCAGTTCACTTCTGTTCTCACCCTGCACCTGTTGGTTACATTTCCAGAACATAAATAAGTTACACATGCTACGTGTTACACTTCAAAGTGAATTGGTGTGTGTGTGTGGCCTGTTTCTAACCCCCGTTGTCCCCCCTCTCTTCCAGGTGGTGAAACAGTGTTGTGGTACTGACGGTGTGGAGGCCAACTACATCAAGACAGAGATCCTGCCTCCCTTCTTCAAGCACTTCTGGCAGCACAGGATGGCCCTGGACAGACGCAACTACAGACAGGTAGGTACAGACGCAGCTCAAACAGGAACGACTCCATGCATATCCCTTATGCTGACTGGCTTGATTACAGATCTAAACTAAATGTTTAACCAATCATAAATCAGTTGTAGTCAATTTTATGACAATAAAATCTATATTTTTAGCCTCAATGGGATAAACTGGTAAAATACAGAGAAATACAATAACTCACTAACATTTAGAATCCGGTCGTAGTTGATTCATGTCTGGTGTTTTTTGGGGTCTGTGAGCTAACCTCTTCCCTGTATGTCTGCCCATCTTCTAGCTGGTGGACACCACAGTGGAGCTGGCCAATAAGGTGGGAGCAGCAGAGATCATCTCTCGTATTGTAGATGACCTGAAGGACGAGGCAGAGCAGTACAGGAAGATGGTGATGGAGACCATAGAGAAGATCATGGGGAACCTGGGAGCTGCTGACATCGACCACAAGCTGGAGGAGCAGCTGATCGACGGCATCCTGTACGCCTTCCAGGAACAGACCACAGAGGTGAAACCCGGGAGAGGGGGCACATTCAGCAAGGAACAATGTTGTGGAAAGTTCAGATAGAAGTGGAACTTCCCAGTGTTCTACCGTTGTGTCTTTCCGACAATGGTCTGAGAGATGTAACATTCATTTCCCAAAACACCTTACAGAGAACAGTCGTATGTGTCAATATTGATAAGATTGGAAGAAAGGCATTGCTGTTCTCGGATCAGCTTTCTCAGTTAAAATCTTACCTTAATTATAAATGTTATGTCACAATACTGACATTGGATCAGCTCCTAAAGAGATATTACCACCTACGGCTGCAAATATTGAGGCGGCTTATTATAATGCTTACCCAATAAAAATTGCCACGTTAGGCTACACATGAAATATAATGAGACAAATTACAAACAATAGTCTACAAGTAACAAAATAGAACTCAAATGATTGAAAATGAACTGTATTTCAATATGATTGACGAAGAGCTATAGCCTACTGTTTATATTTTTAAAGCATTTTTTTTAAAGACCACGTCTCTTGTTTGTATCAATTGTCAAGACATTGGCAACTTTGTTTTTGTAGTCAACTTTGTTCTGAAGTTAAAGCCCTTTGGGCCTTGGTCAAAAGTAGTGCACTCTATATGATGCCATTTTGGACACACACACTCTGTCTGTCATTAGCCTACCTGTGTAGAATATGACTGACTGTAGGACTTGACCTCTGACCCCTGTAGGACTCTGTGATGCTGAACGGGTTTGGTACGGTGGTGAACGCCCTGGGGAAGAGGGTGAAGCCCTACCTGCCTCAGATCTGTGGTACGGTGCTGTGGCGTCTCAACAACAAGTCTGCCAAGGTCCGCCAGCAGGCTGCTGATCTCATCTCCCGCACCGCCGTGGTTATGAAGACCTGCCAGGAGGTTAGTCTTCCTAACCACTCACAGATGGTCACGCACATACACACATGCACACTCGAACACACACACGTATTGCACACACGCATATATATATATATATATCTATCAAACTGTCCACTTAGGAAGCAACACTGATTGACAATAAATTTCACATGCTGTTGTGCAAATGGAATAGACAACAGGTGGAAATTATAGACAATTAGCAAGACACCCCCAATAAAGGAGTGGTTCTGCAGGTGGTGACCACAGACCACTTCTCAGTTCCTATGCTTCCTGGCTGATGTTTTGGTCACTTTTGAATGCTGGCGGTGCTTTCACTCTAGTGGTAGCACGAGACGGAGTCTACAACCCACACAAATGTCTCAGGTAGTGCAGCTCATCCAGGATGGCACATCAATGCGAGCTGTGGCAAGAAGGTTTGCTGTGTCTGTCAGCGTAGTGTCCAGAGCATGGAGGCGCTACCAGGAGACAGGCCAGTACATCAGGAAATGTGGAGGAAGCCGTAGGAGGGCAACAACCCAGCAGCAGGACCGTTACCTCCGCCTTTGTGCAAGGAGGAGCACTGCCAGGGCCCTGCAAAATGACCTCCAGCAGGCCACAAATGTGCATGTGTCTGCTCAAATGGTCAGAAACAGACTCCATGAGGGTGGTATGAGGGCCCGACGTCCACAGGTGGGGGTTGACTTACAGCCAAACACTGTGCAGGACGTTTGGCATTTGCCAGAGAACACCAAGATTGGCAAATTCGCCACTGGCGCCCTGTGCTCTTCACAGATGAAAGCAGGTTCACACTGAGCACATGTGACAGTCTGGAGACGCCGTGGAGAACGTTCTGCTGCCTGCAACATCCTCCAGCATGACCGGTTTGGCGGTGGGTCAGTCATGGTGTGGGATGGCATTTCCATGTGTTCGCCAGAGGTAGCCTAACTGCCATTAGGTTCCCGAGATGAGATCCTCACACCCCTTGTGAGACCATATGCTGGTGCGGTTGGCCCTGGGTTCCTCCTAATGCAAGACAATGCTACAGCTCATGTGGCTGGAGTGTGTCAGCAGTTCCTGCAAGAGGAAGGCATTGATGCTATGGACTGGCCCGCCCGTTCCCCAGACCTGAATCCAATTGAGCACATCTGGGACATCATGTCTCTCTCCATCCACCAACATTGCACCACAGACTGTCCAGGAGTTGGCGGATGCTTTAGTCCAGGTCTGGGAGGAGATCCCTCAGGAGACCATCCGCCACCTCATCAGGAGCATGCCCAGGCATTGTAGGGAGGTCATACAGGCACGTGGAGGCCACACACACTACTGAGCCTCATTTTGACTTGTTTTAAGGACATTACATCAAAGTTGGATGAGCCTGTAGTGTGGTTTTCCACTTAATTTTGAATGTGACTCCAAATCCAGACCTCCATGGGTTGATACATTTGATTTCCATTGATAATTGTTGTGATTTTGTTGTCAGCACATTCAACTATATAAAGAAAAAAGTATTTAATAAGAATATTTCATTCATTCAGATCTAGGATGTGTTATTTTAGTGTTCCCTTTGTTTTTGAGCAGTGTATTTATATACACACACACTGCAATGATTTCACCTTCACTGACGGAGTTCTTCTTTCATTTCTAATCCTCTCTCTCTCTCTCTCTCACCTCACAGGAGAAGCTGATTCCCTTTCTAAACCTTTCTCTCTCGCTCTCTCTCCTCCACAGGAGAAGCTATTTCCCTTTCTAAACCTCCCTCTCTTCCTCTCCCTCTCCCTCTCCCTCCCCTCCACAGGAGAAACTATTTCCCTTTCTAACCCCCCCCCTCTCTCTCTCTCCTCCACAGGAGAAACTATTTCCCTTTCTAACCCCCCCCTCTCTCTCTCCTCCACAGGAGAAACTATTTCCCTTTCTAAACATTTCTCTCGCTCCTCCTCCACAGGAGAAGCTGATTCCCTTTCTAACCCCCCCCCCCTCTCTCTCCTCCACAGGAGAAACTATTTCCCTTTCTAACCCCCCCCCCCCTCTCTCTCCTCCACAGGAGAAGCTATTTCCCTTTCTAACCCCCCCCCCCTCTCTCTCTCTCCTCCACAGGAGAAGCTGATGGGTCACCTGGGAGTGGTGTTATATGAGTATCTAGGAGAAGAGTATCCTGAAGTACTGGGAAGTATCCTTGGTGCTCTCAAGGCCATCGTCAACGTCATTGGTATGTAAACGTTCCCCCCTCACTTCTACAACTCCCTGTCTTCTGACCAATAGCACGTTGACACTAAAGACCCTTTGGTCTTCAGTCACATGCCTGCGAATCATTCTCGCCTATTGGACTGGTCTGTGGTCAGATCAGAGCTAGTACTTCACTAGATGGACACCAACATGAGACCTGTCAGATCTGACATCCAGTTCACTTCTGTTCTCACCCTGCACCTGTTGATTACAAATGAAAAGTCATTTGGGGTGGCAGGTAACCTAGTGGTCAGAGCGTTGGACTAGTAACCGAAAGGTTGCAAGATCAAATCCCCGAGCTGACGAGGTAAATATCTGTGGTTCTGCCCCCGAACAAGGCAGTTAACCCACTGTTCCCCAGTAGGCCGTCATTGTAAATAAGAGTTTGTTATTAACTGACTTGCTGACTGACTAGTTAAAGGTAAAATAAAAAAACATTTGTTTTATTTTCCAAAATGCTCTGTCTTGTAGCTCCATACACTCTCAGCCCACTAATTTCGTCCCTCTCACTTCCTAAGAGGAGCTGAAATCATTTGAGAAAGAGCTCGAGTGGGTAGAGAGATGCCTGTGAATGACTTGTGTTAGTTGAGTTCAGTGAAGAACAAGTATTGGGCTGGTTTAACAGCAGTAATGCTATAAGAGTGGTTATGATTAAGTTAGGATAGTAGAGGTGTTAACACGTGGTGATATGCATCCAGAGAGCTGATTGGTTGTCTGTGCTGTCACTCAGGTATGCACAAGATGACTCCACCAATCAAAGACCTGCTACCGCGGCTGACGCCAATCCTGAAGAACAGACATGAGAAGGTGCAGGAGAACTGTATTGACCTGGTGGGCAGGATTGCTGACAGGTATGTCTGTAGCAAAGGAATCACACACACATACAGACATTCACCAGTACAGTCCAATCTTTTACACACACATTCACTAGTAAATTACAATATGTGACTCTTGTGTAAATATGATATAATAGATGTTTCCTGAACCATGTTGTAACTCCTACCCTGGTCTGTCTGTGTAGGGGTGCTGAGTACGTGTCGGCCAGGGAGTGGATGCGCATCTGCTTTGAGCTGCTGGAGCTCCTCAAGGCCCACAAGAAGGCCATCCGCAGAGCCACCGTCAACACCTTCGGGTACATCGCCAAGGCTATCGGGTGAGTTCTCCTGTCTCTGGCTACTGCCCAGTACTCCTCTCAAGAGTTGTTGAACTCCATTAATGCACATTTATTAGGGTTTCTGAGCGTCCATGAAAAATGTTGTCTCAAAGTTGTATTATAATGATGCTTGGTGATACTTCACCTGTTACTGTCATGGTAACCAGTATATATTTAGCCTATCATTGACCTCTCCACCCCTCCAGACCCCATGATGTGCTGGCCACACTACTCAACAACCTGAAGGTTCAGGAGCGTCAGAACCGAGTGTGTACCACCGTAGCCATCGCCATCGTGGCTGAGACCTGTTCTCCTTTCACCGTGCTCCCCGCCCTCATGAACGAGTACCGTGTGCCTGAGCTCAACGTGCAGAACGGCGTGCTCAAGTCCCTGTCCTTCCTGTTTGAGTACATCGGGGAGATGGGCAAGGACTACATCTAT